>NW_026867652.1:1056649-1138569 GCF_020745735.1 Hemiscyllium ocellatum
AGCAGAGGCTGCACAGACAGACTGCTCCACGTTGTTTCCTCGTAGCTCCGTCTGTCATGATACACACGTGGGACATTAACGTGGTTTTCTAGTGGTGAGGAGGGGAAGCCATATGTCTTGTGTGAAAGTCACAAGAAGGCAGCTTCCATCTCCGAGAAGCCAGCCTGGTGTTCTCTGTGTAGGGAAGAAGAGCTGGGGGGGAATGACGACCTGTTTCAGATGGAAGGTATTGTGGTGCTGTTGGGGATTGTGAACAACATGGGTTCAGTACGGGTTCACACGCCTGCCTGCACAATAACGTGGGGAGAGTTAATTTAGGCATATAAACTATTAGGAAAGTCACGTTAGACTGATGGATGGACTCTCTAAGTTCAAATAATGCTGATCTTGTTCATGTTGATGTTGTCTAGTGCATGTCCTGTTCAGTGTAACCTGTATGCCTTACTCTGTCCAAGTCTATTTCCACCCTATGATCTTTCTGGCCACGCTTACTATGACCTGCCTACTGCTCATAAATAAAGTGTTTCCCTGTACTGAGGTACACGTGACAATAAATCAAACCAATAATCCTGGGTAAAGTATGGAATTTCTCTCCCTGTCAATGTCTGTTTTGGAAATAAGAGACCGTGCCACTCTTCGTGTTTCAGCATCACCATTTCTTCGTCTCTCACACTCTACAGGTTAAACACTCAGCTTATTCACTCTATCCTCATGTTACCATCATCCGTGTCTGTGGTACGGGAATCATTCCTTACAAAGGACATCAAATCTGTACAGAGTGCCCAAATGCTCTCTCAGCAAGGTTCTACAACAGCTGAAGATGGCTTTACTTATGTACTCGAATCATCTGACAATGAAGGACAGTATACCATTGACTGCACCATTACTTACACAGGGTTTGATTCGGAGCAGTCAGCATAGACTTGTGAGTGGGAGATCATGCTTCCCAAATTTCTTAGAGTTCTTTGATGAAGTTACCAGGACGTTTGTGATAAGTTTCCACATAGCAGGCTGCTCAGGAAGGTTACAACACGTAGAATGCGTGGGAACTGTCCAATTGGATACACAGTTGGCTTGATGGTAGGAAGCAGAGGTTTTGTGGAAGGATGTTTGTCAGACTGGAGGCTGGGTCCATTGCTGTTTGGTATCTATGATTTGGTTGAGAATGTACAAGGTATGATTAATAAGTTTGCAGATGACACTTAAGTAAGTGGGAGCATGATCAGTGAGAAATATTATCAGAAATTGCAGCAGGACCTTAAATGGACGAGAAATGGAATTTAATATAGAAGCGTGAGGTCTTGCATTTTGGAAATTCAAATCAAGGTAGGAGTTTCATGGTGAATGGGTGGGCCTTAAGGGGTGCAGTGGGCAGAGAGACCTTGGTGCTCAGGTGCACGGTTCCCTGAGAGTGGAGTCACGGGTAGACAGGGCAGTGAAGAAGGCATTTGGCACAATGGCCTTCATCAGGCAGGATATTGAGTATAGAAGATGGGAATTTATGCTGCAGTTACACAGGGCTTTGGTAAGGTCACACTTGGAGTATTGTGTTCAGTTTTGTCACCTTGTTATAGGGAGGATGTTATTAACTTAGAAAGAGTGCAGAAGAAATTTACAAAGATGTTGCCAGGACCCAATGGTCTGAGTTATAGGTAGAGGTTGGACAAGCTAGAACATTTTATTTAGTGTGTAGGAGACTGAGGGAGTCCTTATAGAGTTGCATAAGATCGCGAGGGGTATGGATAGGGTTAATGGTCTCAGTCTTTTTCCAAGGTGTAGAGAATCGAGGACGCGAGAGGATCAGTTTAAAGTTAAAGGAGAAGGAATAAAAGGGAACCTGAGGGGCCACTTCTTTACACAGAGGCTGGTACGTGGATGAGCTGCTAGCAGATGTGGCTGAAGGGGTACATTAACAACATTTCAAAAGCATTTGGAAAATTCCGTGGATAGGAAAGGATTAGAAGGATATGGGCCAACTGCAGGGAAATGGGGTTAGCGTGGATGGACATTTACAAGGTGGAGTCAAACCTCTCTGTTAATTAAAACAAACACCCAGAAAAGCTCACCTCATCTCGTAATCTGTTAAAATATGAGCGACACAGATCTCCTACATTCCACTATTTAAACAAAGATTAACAAATTTATTTCTTAACCTTAATAGTGAACACTAAACAACAACTATTCACAAATACAAGCCCCTCTTTTCTTAGCTACTTACTATCTGACTCCAACTCTGTAAAAAATATGCTGTTCCAACAACCCACATATTAAACATTACAATCTCAAGACCATACAGTCTCTATCTTCCCCGCTGTCTTCACTCTTTCAGCTGCTGATCTCCCTGGGTCATTTTTTTTATTGCAAAGAGGTTTGCATGAACATGTGTCTTTGATAGAGAGTGTTTGAGATGGCCAGTTAGCACTCCTGCTCTACAGCAGTTGCTCTACTGTTGGATGGCAGCAGCTCTCCGTCCAGTGTTCAATATTCTGGGTTTATATACTCCCCATGATATAATAATTCTCATAATTTGATTGCTTTCCAGGTGTCCAAACAATAATATTCAAATTCTGTTGGCATCTGGTATCCTGAGCGTTATTTAAACTCTTTGGTTACATTTGAATGGCTGTCAAAACAGCAACCAAAACTCAGGAATCCATTTCTCAGCTAATGGTGACATGTGGAACAGTGTGACCTTCAGCTGGCATCTGTGGCTTTCATTTCTATTCAGCAAAACCCGATCTGTTTTAAAGTGTCCATATATGTTTTTGTCTTCATAACATCTCCCGCTTCAGGAAATAAAATGAACTAGCAGAATGAAAAGATGGCTACATTTCTTTTCCTCTAATTCTTAATCCCAATTTTATGAAATACAAAAGTATGAATCTCAGTTATATCATTCATATTAATTCTGCACACCAATACAACACTGGAATAAGTCAAATCTTATCTACACTTTTTCCTTTAAATCCGCGAAAACACATCTGCTATCACATTATAGGAGACACAGCATGTACATTTTGTAAGTTTAAAGTTGGTGAGGTAAGACTCCAATGAAATAGTCTCATATTCTGGTCTTTAAATATTCAAAAAATGCGAGAGATTTGTCGTTGTCCACAACCATCTCCGACAATTTGTTTGTCATATACACATTAAAATATTGTCAGGCCAGTGTGGAACTTAATCATTCTTGTTCAATAATGGAGATTTTCTATTTTTTTTTTCTGTTGGATATTGAGTTTTTTCGACAAGTAGCCAATTAGCCATTCAATTCCATCACCTTTTTCCATATCAATACATCTCTGACCCCTATATCCCGAGCATCAAACACAATTTTCAAAGGGTTTCAGAATATTTGGTGCAGCTAAAACTGGTGTAGTGATTAATCCTGCTTTAAAATTCTCAAATACCTCCTGGCATTGTTCTGTCCACCACAATTCTGTGTTCTTCTTCAGTAAATCCATCAGTGTTGCCAAGACGCTGCTGAAGTTTTGAACAAACTTCCGATAGAATCCACTCAGTTCCAAAAATCGAAGCACCTCTTTCTTCGAGGATGATCGTGGAACTTCCTCAAAGCCCTTCGTTTTTGTGCTCCATGGGGTCAACCTTCCATGTCGAATATAATGTCCCAAGAACATCACCTCCGCCTTCGCGAATTCCATTTTCTTTCTGTTTATTACCAAGTTTGCTTCTTGTAATCGTTCAACATGCTCTGCCAACTGTAACATGTGAGCTTTCAATCACTTGCTGAAGATCACTACATCATACAGATAAGTTGCACAATTTGTTCATATGGCCACCCCTCTATTCTTGAGTGTTAAATGTGGCTGGTGCATTATTCATCCAGATGAAATACTCGACAAAGTTTTTTTGTCATCTCCGGTATCTTTACCAGGAAGTTTAACTGACTTCACACTTTTTTTTAATTTGAAAGGGGCCTGGCTTTGAATGGTTTTCTTACCACTGGTGGCGAAACTAATACGTCATCCCCACGGGAAATCGTCAAAGTTTCAGAGTTTTTATCTGCCACCTGCGTCACTCTACACTGTGCCCTCTTCATGTGCTGTTTAACTAACTCACCTACTCCATCTAATCTCTCCCTCACCTCTGATACATAATCCAAGTGTGAGATCTCCGACTTTGGTCCTGTCAATTTATATTTAATTAGTTTCTAAGGACCTCTCACTTCATGTACGAATATTAAATCAAAGGAAGTAAAGTGAGTAGATTTATTTGGGGCATCTCTAATTGCAAACAATTTAATGGGGCACCTTTATCCCAACCATTCGGGTAATCCTGACAGTACGCTGTTAACATGGTCCTCAGTGTCTGATGCTAACTTTCCAAGGCTACCTGGGATTCAGGATGGGACGCACTTGATTTGAAGTGCTGTATGCCTAAGATATCCATGACTTCCTAAAACAGCTGAGCAATAAAATGAGACCCTTGGTCTGACTGAATCTCTCTGGGCAGTCCACAGCGAGTAAAGAAAGCTACCAATCCCTCCACCTTCATTTTTGCCTTAACACTCCAATAATGGAATTGCCTCTGGAAATCTGGTAGACGCATCCATTATGGTCAGCAAATATTGGTTTCCACTTTTACTTTAGAAAGGGGAGCTACACAATTAATCATAACCCACATGAAGGGTTTCTCGAATGCAAGAATTGGCAACAAAGGTGCTGGTTTTATTACTGCCTGTGACTTACCTACCATTTGGTATGTATGTCACGTACAACAAAAATGAACCGCGTCCTTGTGCATTCCAGGCCATTAGAAATGCTTCTGTACCTTAGCCTGAGTCTTCTGTACACCTAGGTGACCGCCTGCAGAGAGTTTATGTGCGACCCAAAACACTGTACATTACTGCTAACACAATCTGGTGCACTTCGGCCCATTTCCCTTCTGCAGTAACCTATCAGGGTCTCCATTTTAATTTTATGATTCTATGTTTAAGTTAATAACGTTCAACAATATATTCTGATTCCTTTTCTGTGTGTGTGCATGTATATGTGTGTGTGAATGTGTGTGTATATATCTGTTGTAAGTCCATTAGACTTTCTGGACTAAACACCTCTGCCTGATCCTCTGCCTGTTCAGGTTTTTCCTGCACCGTTACATCAAACAGGGTGTCAGTTCACTGAGCATCAACTCATTTGTCTTTTGAGTTCATTTCTTCTTCCTGCTGTAACTTATGACAGTGGGATCTTGTTACTACACAGTCTGGAAAATATCCTGGGTAATTTTCCTTTAACTCACCAATTCCCTCATCTTCCTTTGTCTTCTCCACCACAAGAGGTGCCCCTCCCAACTTGCTTCCTGCTAAATCGTTCCCAAGAACAAGCTCTATTCCTAGAACTGACACTCTGTTACTCACTGTCACTGTTACTTCCCCAAACTTGATTTGGCATTCCATCCTGATGTTACACAAGGGAATGCTTAATTTCTGTTCCCATTCCACAAGTTATCACGTTCTTGATTATAATGCCAGAAAGAGTGAAAAAAAACTTTCAACTCTTACTATTAGAGGGTGAGAGAAAGTGAGGGCGGCAGAAGCTGGAGATCAGAGTTGAAAAGTGTGGGGCTGGAAAAGCCCATCATGTCGGCAGCATCCGAGGGGCAGGAGCGTTGACGTTTCAGGCATCAATGCTTCATTAGGAAAGTGGGGCGTAAGGGAGGGGGAAGGAGGTTGAGAAATGAATGGGAGGGTGGGGGTGGAGCTGGGTGAAAGGGAGCTTGGAAGGCAATTAGTAGATGCAGGTGCATTGTGATGGTGATAGGTCGGAGAGGAGGGTGACAGGACACCTATCGGTGGTAGGACAGCTGGAACCCTCAAACTGTACAGCATCAACGTTGACTTCACCAAATTCCAAATCTCCCCTCCACCAACCTCTCCTAGATCCAACTGTTCAACCTAGCATAGCCCTCTTGAACTGCCCTAACTGGCCATCTTCCTTTCCACCTATCGATTCCACCCTCCCCTCCGACATATCACTGTCACTCCCACCTACATCTTCTTATTGCCTTCCCAGTGACCCTCCCACCAGCCCAGCTACTACTCTCGTATTTATCTTCCAGCCCCCTTGTCCCCCCACCACGTTCCGGACAATGGGTTTCTGCCTGATATTCGATTGTCCTGCTGTTCGGACGCTGCCTGATCTGATATACTTTTCCGGCGCCTCACTTCCCAACTAATAGAGAGTGAGCAGATCCCTTACCTCACAAAATTATAATTTCTTATCCTTCTCCCCCTGTTCTTTCTGAGTAAACTTTACCTACAGAGGCGAATTCTTTAGAGAGATCAGGCACTGCCTCCATACCCAGCCCTTGCCGAGGCTGTGCAATGTCCTGCAGCTCCTCGGCTGCACTTGGGGTTTCCTTTACCAGTTTTACAAATGCCACTGGCTTAGCCTCTTCTACCGCATCTTTCGCCAAAGTGTCTTCCTTTAACGCCCAGCACGGTGTGTCCCAGCTAACTGCAGTGAAAACAACTTTTTCCCTGTGCCCTTCTTAAACCATCGGCACTGTAATATTATGTGTTCCACTCCCTTATAGTGAGAGTACCTGAGGCCTTTCACCACCTTTCAACCCCCTTGGGCTCCTTTCTTCACCTGTGGTAAACTATTATGAGCTACTGTTCGCTTTGTAATGTGTGATCTTCCCTTCTCCCAATTTCTATCCCTCACAGGATGAAATTCTTGCCAGAAGCTAAATTGCATCACATGCCACAATGCATATTTACCTGCCATTTCTGCGCGCTTCTCACTTCTTGAACTTTCTATTCATTCACATGACTTTTTCCTATCTCTGGAAGTGAATCTTTTAACTTCTCCAGCTGATTAATCTTCCTTCAAGCCTCACAGGTCTTATCCATTTTTAAGGCCATAACCCACCTATCAAAATGACTGTGGTTAATTCTTTCAAACTCAATATAAGTCTGACCTGGTTCCGTCTTTATTTTTCCGAATTTCTGTCTATATGCTTCTAGTACCAATTCATAACGAATCAAAATAGCCAATTTGACATCTTGATAATGTCTGGATTCCTCGTCTGACAGCGCTGCACATACCTCACTAGCTGTGCCCACCAGATTAGTCTGAACTAGCATTACCCATAAGTTCACTGGACACGTCATCTGCCGTGTCATTTTTTCAAATGAAATAAAAAAAGGTTTTGACATTTTTCTCACCGAAATATGGCAAGTTACTAACCTAGTTGTATATATCCCTACGTTCTCCCTTCATCTCCATTCTGTTAATTTAACTTTCTTACCTAATTCCCAACTTCTGAATTTCAATTCAACCCTCTCTTTCTTTCTCTTCTCTTTCTCTTTTTTCTCTCTCTGTTTCCGCCCCTTTACTTATCTTCTAACTGCAGTTGCCACATTTGCAATTTAAGTTTTGATAACTCTACTGCAGTTGCCTATTTCTCTGATACATCAAAGTGCTTGACCAACTCCATTACAATTCCAGCTTCCCTTTTCTCCCTGGTTAAACCCAATCCCAACCTATTTGCTAATTCTAAAAAAATGTCCTTCTTCTGTCTTTCTAAATTTCCTTGGAAAATTCGGGAACCTCTTCAGTAATGTTAAAAGCCATTTCCCTCACTTTTCATTTAACCAACCACAAGTAACAAAATTAAACAAATTTTCCCAATGGTTTCATCTGAAGCTCAAAGTCACTAATTGCAATGAGTTGGAATTTGCTGGGACCTGTTGTATCACAGATCTGTTCAAGTCTGTCCAAATGCCATATGGCAAGGCCCCAAACTGTTATAACATCAATGTCAAACCCCTCTGTTAATTAAAACCACATACCCAGAAAAGCTTACCTCACATCATAATCTGTCAAAACGTGAGCGACAGAGAACTCCTAAATTCCACTAATAAACAACAAAAAAAAACAATTTATATGTATGCAAGTTAGCTCACTGAGCTTGAAGGTATGCTTTCAGAAGTTTCGTCACCATGACTATGTTTCTTAAATTGGGTGATGTCATTTCCGGTTATTTTAACAATAGAATGTAGACAGAATCTAAATTGATGAGTTTATTGATGGACTTCTGGTTAGAATACCATTCCTCTAAGAAGGTCCTTGCGTGTCTTAGTATGTGTGTGTGCTTTGCCCCAGTCAAAGGGGTGCCCTTCTTTGTCTGTATGTATGGAACATAGTGATAGTGCGGCATGTCTTTTGGTGACTACTTGGTGTTCATGTATCCTCGTAACACAACAACAGGACAGTTTCAATGGTGGATAAAAGATTGTATATACACTGTTTAATCAATGTGTGTGTGTGCAGATAAGTCACAAATGATGTATAAAATTGATAAAATATTAAAACATTATTTGATCCTCTCAACGTTCCCTCTTTTTCTGGGATTCCCAACTCTAATTTCTCATTCTTACCAGGATGTGTGCTCCAAATTCTTGATTCTGGTGTCCCAACTTATTTCAATATGTTGGCCTGCTGGGTTCTTTCCAAAGCTAGTGTCTGTCATATCATTGCAGACAAATATTCTGGCATCAGACTTAGCATTTGAACATATTACTCTGCTGTACGTGCACTGTATAAAGGACCACAGCACACAGGCATTGCCAAAATATTGGAGGATGTTCATCTGCTTCTTTCGAGAATGTGGTTTTCTCATTTTCCATATCTCCATATCTATATACTCTCTCTCTCATTCTCCCTTTGTAGCTGGTTTAGAATTCCACCAATTATTCTTCGTGTCCCATCTCTCAAAGCTCATTCTTTTAGTTTACATCTCTTCAAGATGTAATGTGGTTATAATTGAGCAATGTAACTACAAAGACATGCGGGCGTAGCAGGCCAGAGTTAATTGGAAGGGGAGCTGAGCAGGAAAGACCATGGAGCAGCAATCGGAGGAGGTTCTGGGGATAATTTGGAAGATAATACAAGAAATGCAACCCCAAGAACATGAAACATACTGTTGGGATGCTTTCACTAGTACGATGTTTAATTTAGATCCAGGGAGGGTGAGATAACTGTACCTGTTACAAACAAGTGTTTTTAGCACCTGGCCTGAACGGGTTAAACTACAGCTGGACTAAAAGCTGCAGCCATTCTAACCAAACCACAGAAAAGGCTAGCTGATAAACATTATGCAAATCATTCCATTAAAACATTCAAACTCGTAACTGCCGGACATTACTCATGAAGGAAGTCACTGCTATCTTGCTAATGGTTCCATTGAAATGTGTAATTGTGTAACTGTTAGACTAGCTGCAAATTGGCTTACTTAAGTGACCCATTGAAACTGTAGGGTAATGAGACGTATAGAAATGACAAATGGAATGTTGAGTTTGTAAGCCAACAATGTATTTATTGATTAAGTAAACGGGACGACTGGCCCCGGAATGTCGGAACTATTGTTCAGCACAGCAGGAACCGAACAGACACCTTGACACGGCCAGGAATCTGAGCAGTCAGTGAGGAGTATAACTGGAGCAAGCCCGAACAGAAGAGCAGAACGCGCCTTCTCCAGCAAGCCAGACAGCTTGCTGTATCACAGATGATTCTCTCTCTCTCTCCCAAATAAAGCGGGTTGTATTCTGAATCTGGTCGGGTCTCTCTCTCTCTCTCTCTCTCTCTCGAAAACGAACACCGGGACGGTAGTTTCCGTCCTAACAGATGGTGAGCCTGAACGTGTGGAAGGAGTAGAGACACGCCTGTTGGCAGGGGTTGAGGGTCGCCGAAAGGCCGGCCACTTTAAATCGGGTCCGGGGACGCCCTTTGTGTAAAGGTCCCTTTTGTGTAGTGTTTTAATATTCTAAATTCTTAGTTTAAGTCGGCGCCTCACAAGCCTTTGCCAACCGAAATTGGGGAGAGAGAATCGGGCCAGTCTGTTTGCCTGCTAGGTATCGGTGATTGGAACTCCGGAGTCCAGCGAATCAAGAGAGTGGGGTTCGGGAGTGGATCGGTAATCGGGGGGTATTATCGGTGAGTAATTACACTAGGAGTCGGAATTGGTGAGCATTAAAGTACTTTGAAGTGTGGATCTGGTGAGGGACGAATAGAGAGGGGAACGTAGACAGGTCCCCTGCGCAGACTGGATTGGGTTAAGCGTATGCTTCCCCCCGCGCTGACAGTACTGGGTTAAGCGTATGCTTCCCAAAACAAGGACGAGGCCGCTAGACTGACTGTGAGCCGAGCAGACCTATGGTGGTACTGTGGAGGCAAGAATCTTTTCAATTGGCTTCCCCTGAATTGGGAGGGGAGGTGTGTTTTGGTATCCCTTAACGCCCCGCTTTCTTATCACCAAGAGCCCCTGGAGACTACACCCTCTGGGAGCCCCCCCAGGGAGTTGATGCCCATGGCCGTTACAGGCGGGCCATCGGGACTCAAACCTGGATAGACCCGTCCACTGGTATAGTGGACTTGAAGAACCCACATAGTGTCTGGATAAATGCTATTGTGCAAGCCAGGAACATCCCTGACGAGTACAAGTTGGCCGACGAAATAGCCTCGGGCTTCGAGGGTTTCCCCTTGTTCGCTGCCATTTTCCCCGTGACCACCAATAAGAATGTTAACAGAATTAATCTCGTCCATTATAATGTCCAGCGATTGGCCAACCTGACTGTAGATGCAGTGGACGCAATTCACGAACAGCTTGCGCAGACCTCGCTGATGGCCCTACAGAACAGACAGGCTTTGGATATGCTCTTGGCAGAGAAAGGAGGGGTGTGCGCAATGTTTGGCGCTATGTGCTGCACTTCCATAGCAAATAATACGGGTCCAGATGGGAAGCTCACTAGAACCCTGAGGAAGCTGCGAGCTCTAGCCACTGAGTTGTACATGCAGTCGTGGTGGGGGGGGAGGGGGTTAGTAACCCGGTAGTGGACTGGTTGAATAAGACTTTCGGACAGTGGGGGACAATCCTAGGGCAGCTAGCCCTAGGGCTGAGCATTTCCATTGCTATTTTTATTACGTGTGGCTGTTGCTGTATTCCCTGTATTAGAGCCCTAGTGACCCGGACCATAGACCGGGCATTTACAGGCAAAGACGATGCTAGATCTCCTGCACCCCCGCCCTACCAAGCTGTACTGCATGAGTGTGCGGATGCCTCCCATGGGAAAAGCAGATCGGCGGAGACTGAGACGGAGATCGACCTATCGCCGCCGTGTTATGATTTCTGAATACGTTTGTCTTGCATGCGTTTTCTTTTAGAACTTTCCGGGGTACTCTTGGGGGCGAACTGAAGAAGCGCTTAGATTGGGTTTTTTTCTCTCATTTTTGTCGCGACGCGAAGTCTTCTACAAATGAGGACATCCCGCTTTTAAGATTTTCCTGTGAGAATGTATAATGGGTTGTTACATGCAGTACATTTGCTGATCCCCTGCTTAGTGTCCTTTTCTGGTCACAGTGAAAGTTTGGCTGCCCTGCAGCAGAGCCTGCCCTGTCTATTCGTGTTGACACTCCTGACAAACTTTTTGACTTGTGATTTTGGATCAAGTACAAGTTGCAGTTAGTACAAACCCTACACGATGACTGCATTTACCAATGTCCAGCTCAATTGTCGTGACTAGCTATTCTCTCATTCCTGTTGTGTTTTTGTACAGCCAGCTGTTTCCTGACTGTTTAACTTGGGTTTCAATTGCCTTTTTGGGCGCCCCGCTGCCAGAGATCTCTTCTCCGAGTGAAGAGCGGAAGCGGCTTTGCCGTCCTGTATGCAATGCACTGTTATCATTCTATCTCCGGTGCATGACAGCTGGCGCGGTGCCTTTAGTTCGGGTTCGTCTGTTCCCGTCGGGTGTTATGGCTAACTGTACGTGTCTGTGCTTCCTCTTTTCCTCCTACTACCCAGTACTAACCCTTTTACTTCAGACCCTGGGATTGTGAGGCCTGTTGTCCAAAGACCCCTTAATTGTTTTGTCCGTTTACATTGGCAACACTTAAATTTATGTTGTATGCTACAGTCATGGGTTGAGGTGTGCTGTGTGCACCGGCGACTCGTCTACTGGTCACATCAGTGACTACTACACATCATCCGAAATCGCCCGATGGATTCGCCTGGTCTCGGGGGCCACCAGGGAGCCACTGGCCACTGCCCGGAGTTGGTCCTTGCCGCTTCTGACATGGATACGGTTGTCCACTGCTCAATAAGGAATGACTGGTTAGCCAATGACGGGTGAGTCTCCTCAGGTGAGGGACTACCTAAGACAGGCACAGTCGCGCCTTGAATTCGGAAGTGGTGGCCTACGTTCGTGTTTTTATGGGAAGGCCTGGCTTTTGCGTCTGTGTCGGACAGAGCTGCAGGCCTGTGAAGCATCCTGGCCTGCGGAATGACGGGGGCACAGTACAGTTTTTCAATGGGTTTCCGGTCGCTGGCGAGTACCTGACTGGTAGCGTACACTCACAACTAATGTTTACACTTGGGGGTTCTTTGGACTTGTTAGGACGGAGCTACCGTCCCCGTGTTCGTTTGAAGGAGAGAGACACTGGATCTGATTCAAAATATAAGCTGGTTTAATGAGAGAGACGTACACAGAAAATACAGTGAGATATTTACTGCTCACTGGAGAAGGCACGTTCTGAAATCTTTCCAAAAACCCCTGCTTGATATATTGTTTGCTAAGCTAACGCTACGTAATCACTCACACACGTGATCTCTCACAGACAAAGGCTTCCTGTGAACAGGCCTCGGCCTTGGCAGGTATCCACGAGATGGTCTGTCTCGTAAACAAGGTCTCCGAGTAAAGGCTGCCATTGTCTGCACAGGCAGTTTCGGTAAACAGTCCAAACAGCAGCTCCGCAGCGCCCCCCGATTTCCCAAGCAGCAACTACAGGTCCACCCTCCCTCGGCGTATAGATATACATCCCAACACTCCCTCCCTTGGCCTCGAAAGAGGCCACACAAAATACAGCAGTTCGCGCGCAGCAGTCAGGACCCGGACGGTCGGTGGGCGCCCCCCTGTCGCTCCTTTGCAAGACCGACCATTTAGCTAAACCCGGCTTGTCTGACTCTAGGGAGACATAGTTATAGGGGATAGGAATCCCTAAGCAGCATACAACTACACAAAGCATTCCGCGCCGCAAAATCCCTACTCTATGCGCCTCTCCAGTTCGCATACAATCGTTAAGGCACAAGAAGCAGTGAAATAATACATAACAGATGTAAGAACTTAAAAGTTGTAAACACATACAAAAAGCCACCTCAAAACCAACAAAACGATTACTGAGTATGATAACAAAAGCGAAGAGAACCAGAGGAAAACACAAAGTGGATGAGTTCGGACGCCTGCAGAATGAAGCTCTGCTGTTCAAAGAACACCCAATTGTACAACCTCCCAGTAAAGTCGGTCGTATTATACCATGACACCTTAAAATAAAATTTCAAACTACTGACATAGTGTCAAATCTTTTTGCAATAGGATTCAATGAGCTCTCCTTCCTTCCTAAAGGGTTGTTGTTAAGTCGGTTCTGGAAGATGACACAAAACTGGCATTTTCCTTCGTCAAAAATACAGTGAATACAATGTCAAACTGCTGGGTCCACGATTCTCCTTATATCAAGCTGCTTTACAAGCCAGAAACTTGACCAGATTCCCGACACGGATACAAAAGCCAGGCATCTGTTAAAACCAGATGACCACAGGCCATTATTCTGAAGGTCAATACACGACTGTGCCTGTTTTAGGTTGTCCCTCACTCGAGGAATCTTACCCGTCATTGGCTAACCAGTCACCTTCACTTGACCAATAAAAACCCACATCCATTTTACAGCTGTCAAGTACGGACACGGGCAGTGGTAACTGGCTTATCATTGTGAACAGTGGCCGTCGAGACCAATCAAAGCCATTTAGGAATACCAGATGATGGCTAGGAATCTCTTGAGTGAACAATAGTCTCTTGAGTCTCGAGGCATATAGCACTTCACAATCTCTAACTGCAGCATAAAAGCACAAATTTACCTGTTGTCAATTTGAACGGGAAAGAGAGAGAAAAAAATACACAACTAGGGGGTCTCTGCACCTCAGCCCTCACATTCTGAGGCCCTAATATGGGAAGGATTAGAAATGAGAGATACAGTTATAAAGTAAAATCATAAGTTGTCCCGCGCTTCCCTCTCAGGCATATCTCCTCCATTCCCTCTGATACCGATCTCGTAATCTTTCCATGGGGTGCCCCCATCACAGGCTCCTCCAGCCCCGCTGCCTGGTATGCGGGTGGGGGGTTATACTTTCACGTCAGGGCATGGTCGATCGTACGTGTCACAAGGTATACAACAACAATCACAGGTAATAAAGATAGCAACAGAAATGCATAAACCAAGGGCCAGCTGTCCCAGCATAGTTCCCCATCTACCGAATGTGCTATTCAGCCAATCTATCACTGGGTTTTTGTTTACCCCCGGCTGTTGCTTCAGCTCAGTGGCTAAGGCTCGGAGTTTTATCAAGGTTTTAGTGAGCTTGCCATCCGGGCCAGTGTTGTTTGATACTGTCCCTCATTCCCAGCCTCCCATTCAGTAAATAACCTGTTTCTTCATAATCTTTCCACTTGCCAACCAATGTTATATCCACCTCAATAAACTAAATCTATTCCCACATTCTTTAATTTTACGCACTAATCCCGTAATGAGACTTTGTTAAAAGTCTTCAGAAATTCCCAATAAACCACCTCCACTGGCTCCCTTTCGGTAACCTCATTATTTACATCCTCAAAACATTCCAGTAAATTTGTCAAGCTTGACTTCCCTTTCATAAATCTATGCTGACTGTCTCCAATCCTGATAATGGTTCCCAAATGCTCAGCTATTCAGTCTATGGAGGATCAATTTACTGTGTAATCCCACGTATCTTAGGACCCAAATAGAAAAGTACAGCACAGAAGATTTCCCTCCCTGCTGATACAGAATCTATATTTAACACCACATTTTGCAGAACAGTTCCAAAGGTTCCCCATTTTCCATAAGGACGAAAAAATGTTCAAATCTGTGGCCTTTGAAACAGTGACCTCCAATCCTCATCTCATTTTTAAATGGACTAACTCCTGAACACCACTTTCCTTTCAAATACAGTTTGTTCATGGATTATTCCACAAGTGTAGTCATCACTATCCTTTATAAGAGCTCTAACAGATCATCATTTCATTTTCCTCTGTAACAGCACAGTGAAAATATTTAATGATAATAAAAGTACTGGCGATGTTTAAGTAAAAAAAATGACCACTTTCACCTTAAGATTACCTCATCTGTTTTGACTATGCTTTTATACTACATTATATTCTTGATTTTATCATTCCAAATGCCACTTTCTCACTCCTTTATTTTCCTTCTGTTGCTTTTGCTTTAGTAGCTCAAATCTAAATGTATTTTCTTCAGTCAGACTATATTACCTTGCTCTCTGTTCAACTGGTTTTAAAACATTCTCCACGGTTATCTCACTATTCAAACTGTTTCTTCTAAATGTCGTCACTAAAATAAACATCCCGATGACTTTATATTTCAGACTCCGTTTTTTGATCTGAACCTAATCTGGTCGTTACTACCATATGCTAAGAGTTGAACCTTCAACCTTCAAGTCATTCACTCTTCTGTTTAACCACTTAGAACCAAAACTGGAAACATTCCTGGTCAGACATGCGAACTGCTGATTAACAACTAGTCCAGGATGCGCCCCAAAACCTTTCTCATTTGTCGTCTATACAATTAGCGTGTGCATTATCATGATTCTGTTCCGACTTCAAACATCTCTGAATATTAGAACATAGAACATAGAAAAATACAGTGCAGTACAGGTCCTTAAACATCCTTAATTATAGCGTATTTCATTATAGTACCTAGTTCCAACACATCAAAACTGGCTGCACACCCAACTGAACTGGTCAAACAAGCTAACAACTTTCTTCTTTCAGATACAAAACCACCTTCCTGTGATGACCCAGCAGAATTTATCAGAATGCAAACAAGCTTAAGGCTGTTGTCTCAAAGTCAATTCCAACTTATCCTGCCCAATGTCTAAGCCTATAAAGTTTCCCAAAACCCGACCTCCAATGTTAAAATTGACTTTAAACATAGCTATAATAATTGCTCAAATACCACAGAATCACTCATAGAAAATTATTGGCATTTATTAACATGAAACATATCTGAAAGTTTAACTGTGGCACTGATAGAACATTGCTAGATCTAATTCAGTAAGACAAATTTAAATTCAATCCATAAATGCATTTGTACGATTTCCACAGCTTCCATTTTATACTTCCCACCTCTTCCGTTGATTTCAAAACTCAGCTTGGTCTGGAGCCAGGCTGACAGCCGCTGCAATTCCTTCTTTGCCCGCTATGAGGTAGATTAGTTTAACCGGTCCTCTCCTGTTCCTCTAAAATGCCCTATCCTTCCACAATAATGGCATCCTGCCTGTGGAGACCTTTGTCTCTGCCCCTGTCGCTCAAACTCTCTATCAAATGCTCCTCCATGTCTCTCCCTACTCCCTTTCTTCCCTGCCCTACATGCTATCACTCGCTGCTCCGGTTGCTCACTTTTGGCTGCATTCTTCCCCTAATTACCTCATCAACCGCAGCTACCATCATTTACGCGTTCTGCTCCTGTCACTCGCCCTTTCTCTCTTTACAAACACTTTCTGTGCCCCTCCTAACAATGCGTGATGACAAAATGTTCAAGAACAAACCTTTCAGCTCAGTGAGTAAACTTAGAACCTGAGCTACATATCTTCTCAAAAAATTGCAAATACACTTCCTTTCTGAAAGATTGTCCTAATTTACTAAACTAGGTAAGATTCACCTGTGATCTGTTGTTGAATCTCAGAAGAGATTAGCGTCTGGTATTTGTACTGTAACCCATACCCATTATCCATTCACAAATTAATTACAGACCCATAAGCTCCTCCATCAACAGGGGTACAGTCATCTTCCAGTTTTTTGAAATCTTGTACTAAATTCATATCCAGTACTTAATAGTGAACAAGGGGAATAAGTCTCTTACTCTTAACCACAACTAAAATTTAGTGAATGAAAAGGCTAAAGTCAATCATAGCTGTCTGTGTACAGCCTACTAGGTATGTGTCCAGATGCTCAATAACGAAGACCTGTTCAAAGTATTAAAAAGGTTTTAGCCACCATCAGATCTGCATAAATGAAAAAATGAAGAGAAAGTGCTTGACTTGAAGTCTGTAGGAATATAAATGCAACATTTTAGTACATAGTGTTATATTACCAATATGGAAAAAAATCCAACTGATTTCTTATCTCATCTTTCCTAGAACCGTCATAACCAGGTTTGGAATTGTGGAATTAAAATTAGGTGTTTGACCACAGTTGTATTAGGCATTGGCACAAAATCTGTGAGACCAGGACTGAATCCCTCCTGTTAGTGAATAGCTGTGAAAAGTACTATAAAACAACCAGAAATTTAAATCCAGACTTTATAATACAAAAATATAATATTACTCTATCATCCAAGCATCCTTAAGACTTAAAATTTATTCCTCTTCAGAAAATCCCATTTCCCTCTAGAACTAAATTTCGAATCAACCTTGTGCAAATAAACCATTTAGCAAGATTGATACCATAATGATGTCATTCACTGCAGAGTGCGAAGCTTGAACAGATAGAGCTTCAACACCCATTCCACGCAATCAGAATCTAAGCAAAACCGATGGCAGAATATTGGCATCTCAAAATCATTGAATGCTGAGGCTAAAGCAGAAGCACGATGGATCATGTAAAAAATGCTTGCCTGCAGGTCCTAGAAAAGACAGACACAGAGACCCACCAAACTTCACCCACAAAACTAAATATTAAATTGAGAGCGAAAAAAAATGCTGTTTGATTATTTTGATAAACTGCGAACAACTCCGGATGGTGCAAATGTCTTGTTAACACAAACAAAAGATCGAGAAAATAGAGATCCAAAAGTAGTTTTCTTAAGTACTGCTGGTCAATCATTACTCAATTAAAATACTTTAGGTCGTAAAAATAATCAGAGCTGTCTTACAACAATTTGTCAATTCAAGTTAAAAAACTTCTAACGCATGCACAATGGTCGAATCCAAGGTCACCGATAATAACCATGGAAACATTCGTTTATAACAATTACCCACTGTCGAACGAAACTTCGACTGTCCTTCATATATTGCTTTTATGTAAAAATAAAAGAGGTTAGTAAGAAAAGTAGTTAGCGAGTCATGACTCATAAAAGCACAGAAGTTATTAGCCTTAAAAAATCATGTTAAGCTCACATAAAAAGAAATCAATTTAAACAGCAGTCCTGGAATTCAAGCTCTAGAAACAAAACTTACTCCTTCAATCACCAACAAACCAATGTGCATTCAAACCAAATCATAAAGGGTTAAATGTTTTGCTAGCTATACGCGTGCTCTCTCTCTGTTTGCACAGTCCTTTGTGAATCCCCTTACCCCTAACCCTTATTTCTCGCATTCCTTCTATCTATCCTTCTCTCTTGGTTTCTCTTCCCTTTGTCTTTTTTTTTCCCTTCCATCTTTCTTTATCTGTCTCTGTTTGTTCTGAAACTTCAGTCCGTTATTTTGGTTAAAAGAAAATTAACTCTCTCTGCAACTTGACCATGAAGTCACTGTCAACATAATACTGGGTCCAGGGCACTACATATTTTGGCTCTATATTGTTTTAATTTTAAAAATATCTCAATGTCGCTTATACAACTGTGAATTAAACTCAATGGGAGTTTAGAAAAAAAACACACACAGACCTGGCTGCCGAAGTCCATTGAAAAAAAATCACAGAAATTCACACCCACTTGAGAAAAGCAATCAAACCGCCAGCTGTGCAAACAGAAACCCCTTGAAAAAAATCATTATAAACCACAAGCAATTTCACCCCGGCGGCAATGGAAACCAGAGAGAAAAGAAAAAAAATTGAAAGTCAATGACTGCCTAACCATAAAAATATATACATTAAAACATATTTACAATTTATTTGGAATTTGTACTTGCTATGAACTGACACAGGGAGTACATAAAAGGGAACTTTATAGGTTCAGTAATTATACCAAAGTTCAAAGCATTTTTTCGTAATGTTTTAAAAACTTTACTCATGCAAAATAGAGTGTCTGAGCTATAGCTGAATCCCATAATACAAATACTCTAATATCTGGACTAGAAATTGCTTCGCTTATAATCCTTATCTGCAGCTTTAATACTATATTTTGAAATTGAATCAACAGTTATTAATTTAGAACATTAATTATTAAAATCAGTTTGTATTTCATAACTGATTACTAAATTCCATCTTAATTTAGTTGCTTTACCGTCCTGATTCCCACAATACAGACATCCCAAGCTTTTTTGGACCATATCCAATAAGATGCACTCTAAACAAGATATTCTTTTGAAATATTAATTTTGTTTTCCGACGTGTTACCTGGTGTGATAAATTTTGAGCACGATTACCTACTGTCTCTTCTATATTTATAAGAACATTGGAATAGTCGGATGGAAAACTTTTTTTTATAATAGAACATAATCAACTCTGCCCTGTCTATCCCCAGCTAACTCTGCAGTCTCAATAGTGGGCAGCGTTAGTAAGTGGCTCTGGAATCGTGCCAATAATTCCCGTAGATAGACGTCCTCATCATCTATTTTCGTTGACAATTTGATTTTACTAAAAACATTCTCCTTTACTTCCTCTTTTCTCTCTGTCAAATTATCCTGAATGTTTGATTGAAATTCGTCAAAATCAGCAGCTGTAAAAAACAGTTGGTCATCTGCGGGGAACCCGTTTCTGCTCCTCCACAGCTTAAGATTCTTACCCAGATTCTGTATTTCTCTTTGAGTTTCTTTAAATGTAATATATTTTATTCAATAAGTTTCTTAATGTCTTCTAAAACCTTCCCTGCCTGTGTTATCGGGTTTGTCGTTACAGGTGCTGGGTTGGACTCATTATTTTTTAACTCCGGGGGGATGTACACAGACGCTACCAAACAGTTCAAATCCAATTGTGGTGTAAAAGTTACCACAAATTTGGTCTTCCACCCCAGAGACTCATTCGTGTCCTTACTTATCCCCTTGGTAGGGGGTTTGCCCAAGTCAATCACTTGGCGTACTAAAGTATTAGGAGACTCTCGGAGACCCTCTAGTATATTTGTCATTAATGTAACATTCTGAAAAGTCTCCTTAATCTTTTTATAATAAGTTCTTTTTGATTTAAAGCCTGTCCTAAGACGAGGTCTAAAGTTTCTTTCTGTAAAGCTACACAGTCCAATAGCAGTCGACCCGCTAGGGTCGTATTCCCACCTAGACTGAGTCTCCACCAGGGAACTCCAGGACATTCTGTCCTGAGGTAGCGCAATTTTGGTGGTCCAAAATTTAATTCCTCCATCTTATTTTCTCTTATCTGACTCTATGCTTGCCCCCCCCTTTGTTTCTGTTTCTATCTTTCTTTGACACTTTCTCCTTTTTTTCACTGTAAGCTGTTGTCAAAAATATTTTTTTCTGCTGTCCACCTTATACTACTTTCATTTAAACATAAAATATTCTCTCAAAAAATGGGGTTTAACCTTATCAGTTACCAACTAATCTTTTCTCCTTTCTCAATATCTATTAAAATTCTATCCTGAAAGAAAATCACGTTAAGTATTCATAAAATTGCAATAAAAAAAACACACTGAATCAAATGACAAACAACAAGTTTCAAACATAAAACCATTAACAAACAGATGAATTCAAGCCAGAGCACAAAGTGTTAAACTGCTTGTTAGCTGAGAAGCCTTCTGTTCACAGACAGACACACTGATAAAGCTTGCAGCAGTAAAATTCTCTCTCTTTTTGAGATATGACACACAGTTTCTTAATTTCACAGACCCATACAAATTTTCACACAAAGAGATTTTCTTTTTCTCTCTTACAGAGATTTTTATACAAAAAGATTCTCACACACACACAAATTCTCACATACACACAGAGACTACCTTTCTCTCGCAATCAGTTTTACACACACAGAGATTCTTATACACACTTAGGTCTTCACAAACACAGAAACTCTCTTACTCTCTCAGATTTTTACAAATTTAAAAATACTTAAACTCACACATTTTACACACCAAGAGACTCTTTCTCTCCCTCTCTCTTTCACAGGCACTGTCAGCTAGCGATCAGCAGCATTCACACTCTCTCTCTCTCCCTCCAGGGCAACAATGCAAACCTCTCTCACAGACTTTCACACACAAACTGTTCTTCTCCCACACACTTTTGCTAACACCACAATACTTGTACATACATACACACACCACACAGTCAATCTGTCAATGAATCTGTGTCTGTCACTGTCCCCGGTCCGCGGTCTTTGTCTCACGCTCCACCACGGAACTCCTGGGTGTCGGGCGCACAAAAGCACCACCTCGACTCCCGACAAGACCAGTCCCGATCAGCGCTCGTCCTCCGGTCAAGGGAAGTAAAATTTTTTTTACTCACCGGTCCTTAGTGCAAGTTGGGAAGCCTACGCTTAACCCGGATTCGTACTGCGCGGGGGGAAGCATACGCTTAACCCGGATTCGTTCTGCGCGGGGTAAAGCCTAAGCTTTACCCATAAAAATACTTTCAGCGCCCACAAAGGGGATTTTTCTCTTTAAAACACTAACCACCTCTAGGAATTTCAGTGCCCACCTAGAGGACTTTTTTCTCTAAAACACTACCCACCTCTAGGACTTTCAGTGCCCACCTAGAGGACTTTTTTCCAAAACAATAATACTCACCACCCCTAGGAATTTCAGAAACCGCGCGGCCGGGATGACCGGGGTCACCAAAACTGTTAGGATGGAGCTACCGTCCCCGTGTTCGTTTGAAGGAGAGAGACAGTGGATCTGATTCAAAATATAAGCTGGTTTAATGAGAGAGAGACGTACACAGAAAATACAGTGAGATATTTACTGCTCACTGGAGAAGGCGCGTTCTGAAATCTTTCCAAAAACCCCTGCTTGATATATTGTTTGCTAAGCTAACGCTACGTAATCACTCACACACGTGATCTCTCACAGACAGAGGCTTCCTGTGAACAGGCCTCGGCCTTGGCAGGTATCCACGAGATGGTCTGTCTTGTAAACAAGGTCTCCGAGTAAAGGCTGCCATTGTATTGGTCTGACCTTGGTAGTCCAGCTGCACAGGCAGTTTCGGTAAACAGTCCAAACAGCAGCTCTGCAGCGCACCCGATTTCCCAAGCAGCAACTACAGGTCCACCCTCCCTCGGCGTATAGATATACATCCCAACAGACTACAGACTTGCGTTCTACGGGCAGACTAGTTATTTTATTTTCTTCGCTCCGAATCTCTTGCGTTCGTTGCCATACTAGTTTACTATGCTTCCATATTCGCGCAAATTTTCGTGGGATCTGTTTGTCTTTTGCCCTGCTTGATTGATTCCTTGTTTTTGTCATTTCTGTAGAAGCCTGTGGGAATTGTTTTATATATATTAGCTTGGCTTTGCATGTAGCTTTTGTTACCTATTTGTTACTTGTGTTGCGGCATGTTGCTTAGGGCACCCTTCATCCCAACATGACTGTCTCCTGAGAACCGGAGAATCTGGTCATGACAACGTGCTCGGTTTGATCAAAGGGACGCCTTTGGGTACGTTCGCCGGCACACCAGACCCCGGTCGCCTCGCAAGTGTTTGCATTTCTTACGGCATGGGTTGGTTTGGCCTCAATAAGAGGCCACGGGAGGGAATGTTGGGATGCTTTCACTAGTACGATGTTTAATTTAGATCCAGGGAGGGTGAGATAACTGTACCTGTTACAAACAAGTGTTTTTAGCACCTGGCCTGAACGGGTTAAACTACAGCTGGACTAAAAGCTGCAGCCATTCTAACCAAACCACAGAAAAGGCTAGCTGATAAACATTATGCAAATCATTCCATTAAAACATTGAAACTCGTAACTGCCGGACATTACTCATGAAGGAAGTCACTGCTATCTTGCTAATGGTTCCATTGAAATGTGTAATTGTGTAACTGTTAGACTAGCTGCAAATTGGCTTACTTAAGTGACCCATCGAAACTGTAGGGTAATGAGACGTATAGAAATGACAAATGGAATGTTGAGTTTGTAAGCCAACAATGTATTTATTGATTAAGTAAACGGGACGGCTGGCCCCGGAATGTCGGAACTATTGTTCAGCACAGCAGGAACCGAACAGACACCTTGACACGGCCAGGAATCTGAGCAGTCAGTGAGGAGTATAACTGGAGCAAGCCCGAACAGAAGAGCAGAAGGCGCCTTCTCCAGAAACCAGACAGCTTGCTGTATCACGGACGATTCTCTCTCTCTCTCCCAAATAAAGCGGGTTGTATTCTGAATCTGGTCGGGTGTCTCTCTCTCTCCAAAACGAACACAGGGAAGGTAGTTTCCGTCCTAACAATACTCATGGGAGGACAAGGCAGCCATGAGTGATAAGGCATCAAATCAAAAGAGAAAATATACAATGTGGTGAAGATGATTGGGAATCCAGAGAATTCATTGGCTCTGAAACTACATAACTCTGGTATCACTGACACTACAGAGCTCTTAATCATGATTAGGGAAAGAAACAGGAAAAATAATCACTTTAAACACACAAGATTGTATTTCTCAAGGAAAAAGATTCAGGTGAATTAAACATTTGAGTTAAGATCAGTTAAATGCATTTGCGGAATGTGTCAGATTGGAAGCAAGGCCCAGGGAGACAGACCCTCAGCAGAATGAGAGTTTGAAATGGAAGTATTTCCACATCAGAAACCAGGTTAGGTCATTGAGTGCAGGGCTGATGGGTGAATGGGTCTCAGTGAGAATTGGGGAACAGACAGCAGAATTGCATTGCAGATATTGCAGCTGGAAACTGCGTATTCATGTAGTGCTATAGACCACAGCAGCGGGAGAAGCAGAACAGCATCCAACCACAACCTGTAACGTTTTGCCAGGATAACACCTCAGTCTGTCATTACCATCAACAGCATCTATGGCTCAGTGACGAGTGTGGGTGAACATGTCAGAGTCAGAATCACATGAACCTTAACCTGATGTTAACTCATTAAAGCTACCTGACTTGACCAACAGATCAGAACGAAGCCCTGCAGTCCTGCCACATTCAGGTATAAATGGTGATGGACGATTAAACAAATAACTGGAGGAGAGGGCTCCACAAACATCCCCATTCTAAATAATGGAACAGACCTGCACATCAGTGTAAAAGAGAAGGATGTTTTATCTGCACCATCTCTGCCAGAAGTGTTGAGTCGATGATAATCCTCACCCTCACCGTGTTGCCCAGAAAATCACAGATGCCAGTCTTCAACTAATGTGATTCGCTGCACGTCACATGAAGAAACAGCTGAACACAGTAGATATGACACAGGCAATGGGCCAGGACACCATTCCTGCAATAGGACTGAAGACTTGTGCTGCACAACAAGCCATGTCTATGGGGGAGATTTTTTATTCCAGCTCCAACTCTGACATCTCCCTGGCAATGTGGAAAATTACTCAGCTAAGTCCTGTTCCCGAAAACGGGAATGATTACAATCTGATCTTGTACCACCCCCTCAGTCCCATCACCACAGTCAAATTGGTGGGAGTTCTTTTTGACAGAGCTGTCAAGCAGCACAGAAATACCCTGCTCAGTGTTGTCTCTGACAGGTCCCCATGTGGAGATGGTGTTGTTGTGGAAATGTCACTGGATTACTAATCCAAACCAGGCTAATGCTCTGGCAGCAGGTGGAAGTTAAAGACAATTAATAAAATATCGAGATCTAAAATCTGGGTTCAGTAACAGTGACCTTGAAGTCAATATCGATTGTAAACAGAACTTCCTTCTCCAATGTACTTTTAGGAAGTGAATCTCCCGTGATTTCCTGGGCTGGCCTAAAACTGACTCCAAAGACCCTGACATGTGATAAACATTTCAATTGTCTCTGAAACGACCAATCAAGGCACTCATTTGTATCAAACTACTCCGAGGTCTGAATGGATGAAACCGGACAGAACATCCGGCCTCAGCATCAGTGTCGGAAAAGGGAATGGGAACACAGTCCTGTCGACCCTGCAGAGACCTCCTTCTTAACATCTGAGAGCTTGTGACAACATTTACCGCTTTCCCACAACCTGCACAGAAACAGCGGGAAAGGAGTAGGTCATACAACACATTGAGCCTCCCCCATTCTAGTTCATGGAAAAAAATCTCCTCAATGCAATTACCCCACATGATATACATATCAGTTAATGTGAGTAACCTTGGGAAACTATAAAATAGGTAATGCAGTAGTACGTTTGGTCCACTGAGTTTGGAACCAATTCCATGTAATGATGGTTGCCCCTTCATTTCCTCACCGTACTCCTGCTCTCCCACCATCCCTTTACTGTCTCTAAATCCTTACTTATAATCAGTGTCTCGGTTTCCAGGTGCGAGTGAATTCCCCAGGGTCACCAGTCTGTGAGTGCAGCCAGTTATTCTCATCTCATTGCACAGTGACCTGCCTGTACCTAATACTGTGGTTCCTTGTTTTAGTCATCCCAGCCAGGGGAATATCATCCCTGCTTTTAATCTGTCTCACCCTGTCAGAGTTTTGTATATTTCACTGAGATCGCCACTCATTTTCCTAAACCCCATGGAATATTGGCCCAGTCACCCCAAACTCTGCTCCCACAACAAGCCCGTCATCCCAGAGATCAGTCTGGTCATCCTTCACTGCTCTCCCTCAATGTCAGGTTGGTCCTTTATTAGGTAAGGAGACCAAGCCTGCACACAATATTGCACAATACTCGAGATGGGATGTCTCCAAAGGCCTGTACAGCTGCAGTAAGACACCCTTACTCCGGGACTCACATCCCCCTGAAATGAAGGTCAACACACCATTTATCTTCTTTACTGCTTTCTGTTTCTGCAATATTGCTTTCAGCGACATATGTACAAGGAGATGCAGATCCTTTTCCGTGTTATAGCTCCCCACTTGGTGGGTCTGTGTACACTGGTCAGCGTGTCAATGCCATGCCCAGTATTGACTTCTGGTTACAGAACTCACTGCGCTGCAGGGACCTCAGAGGTTGATGCTGAAGGAAACAACAAAAAGGAGCATATGTCCCTTTGTAAATCAACGTATTTCAACCAATCCTTTTCAAATTGGAGGATTCCAGTTTATCATTTCCACCAAAGGGCACACTGTCACCTCTATCCACATTGTTTTCCATCTGTCACGTATTTACCCATTCACTCCACTTGTCTTAGTCTTCTGGATGCTTTTTTACATCCTCCGCACCCACTCACAATCCCACATCCATTAGTGCTGTCAGCAGGCTGGGATGTATTGCATCTGATTCCAGCAACCAAATATTTAAAGGACATTGTGAACAGCTGGGCCCCAAACACCGATCTCTGTGATACCTCAGCAACCGTCCTCTGTTAATTTCTATTTCTGTATTTCGTCAATCTGGGTGTCACTGGCTGGGCCAGCATTTATTGCCTGTCCCTAGTTGCTCTTGAGAAGGTGGTGGTGAGCTGCCTTGTTGAATTGCTGCAGTCCACCTGCTGTGGTTGACCTCCAATTCCATTAGGGAGGGAATTCCAGGATTCTGACCCAGCGACTGTGAAGGAGCTGTGATATATTTCCAAGTCAGGATGGTGAATGGCTTGGAGGGAACCTGAAGATGGTGGTGTTCCATTCATCTGTAGCCCTTGTCCTTCTAGATAGAAGTGGTCGTGAGTTGGAAAGATGGTCTCCGAGGATCTTTGGTGAATCATTTCATTGCAGCATGTGGATAGTAAAAGAACTGCTGCTGCTGAGCATTGATGGTGGAGCCTTGTGGATTTAGGGACAGTCAAACTGGCTGCTTTGTCCTGGATGGTATAAAGCTTCTTGAGTGTTGTTGGGGCTGCACTCATCCAGGCAAATTGGGAGTCATCTATCACATTTCTGACTTATGCATTGTCGATGATGGACAGAATTTTGGAAGTCAGGATGTGAGTTACTCGCCACAGTATTCCTAGCTTCTGACCTGCTCTTATATTTACTCTGTTTATGTGGCGAGACCAGTGAGTTTCTGAGCAATGATTACCCACCAGGACTTTGATACTGGGGATTCAATGATAGTACCACCATTGAATGCCAAGGGGCAGGTTAGATTGTATTTTATTGGTGATGGTCACGGTCTGGCATTTAGAACATAGAACATAGAACATAGAACATAGAACAATACAGCACAGAACAGGCCCTTCGGCCCACGATGTTGTGCCGAACATTTATCCTAGATTAAGCACCCATCCATGTACCTATCCAATTGCCGCTTAAAGATCGCCAATGATTCTGACTCTACCACTCCCACGGGCAGCGCATTCCATGCCCCCACCACTCTCTGGGTAAAGAACCCACCCCTGACATCTCCCCTATACCTTCCACCCTTCACCTTA
The DNA here is from genome assembly GCF_020745735.1 of Hemiscyllium ocellatum. Classification (NCBI taxonomy): domain Eukaryota; kingdom Metazoa; phylum Chordata; class Chondrichthyes; order Orectolobiformes; family Hemiscylliidae; genus Hemiscyllium; species Hemiscyllium ocellatum. The sequence goes on from NW_026867652.1 coordinate 1,084,025, forward strand.
AATTTATGGCCCCTTGTAACACTCTGTTGTACCCGGGGAAAACGTTTCTGACTGTCTACTCTATCTATTCCTCTGATCATCTTATAAACCTCTATCAAGACACCCCTCATCCTTCGCCGTTCCAACGAGAAAAGGCCGAGAACTCTCAACCTGTCCTCGTACGACCTATTCTCCATTCCAGGCAACATCTGATAAATCTTCTCTGCACGGTCTCCAAAGCTTCCACATCTTTCCTAAAGTGAGGCGACCAGAATTTGTGTGGCCTGAACATTACTTACCACTTGCCAGCCTGGATACTGTCCAGATCTTGTCGCATTTGAACATGGACTGCTTCAGTATCTGAGGAGCCACAAATGTTGCAGAACATTGTACAATCATTGGCGAACATCCCCACTTCTGACCTTAACATGGAGGGAAGGTCATTGATGAAGTAGCCCTGAAGAAGTTTTCGGCCACTGCTCGAGGGACTCCTACAGACATGGAGCTGAGTTGACTGATCTTCATCAACCATGACCATCTTCCTACGTGTCAGGTATGATTCTAACCAGCGGGGTGTTTGCCCCGATACCCATTGATTCCAGTGCTGCTAAAGCCCCTTGATACCACACTTGGTCGAATGCAGCCTTGATTTAAAGGGCTGTCACTGTCAAACCATCTCTGGAATGCAGCTCTTTTGTCCATGTTTGAACCAAGGTAATGAGGTCAGGACATGAGTGAACCTGGGGAGTCCAACCTGGGCATCATTGACCACGGTATTGCTGAGCAGGTGCTGCTTAAAAGCACTGAGATCTCCACCACTTTACTGATGATCGAGAGTAGACTGATGCAGTGGTGATTGGTTGGATTGGATTTATTCTACTTTTTATATACAGGAGATACTTGGGGTAATCGGGGAAAGCCATTGTTGTAACTGCGTTGAAACAGTTTGACTAGGGGAGTGGCAAGTTATGGAGCACACGTTTTCAGTACTATTGCCAGAATGTTGTCAGAGTATGGATCCTTTGGAGTATCCAGTATCTCCAAACATTTCTGGATAACGCTTGGACTGAATCAAATGGTTGATGACTTGTAACTGAATTGCTGAGGACCACTGGAGGAGGCTGAAATGGATCATCCACTTAGCCCTTCTGACTGAAGATTGTTGCGAATGCATCAGCCTTATCTTATACACTGAAGTGCTGGGCTCGTCCATCATTAAGGATGGGGTTATTTGTGGAATCTCTTCCTCAAGTGAGTTGTTTAATTGTCTCCAACGTTTCTAGACTAGATGTGGAAGGACTGCAGAGCTTAGATCTGATCCTCTGCTTGTGGGATAACTTAGCACTGTCTGTCACTTATTGCTTATGCTGTTTGGTGCACAAGTTGTCCTGTTTGGTGGCATCATCAGGTTGACACCTCATTGTCAGGTTTGCCTGGTGCTGCTCCTGCCATCCTGCACACTCCATTGAACCAATGATGATCCTCTGGATTGATGGTAATTGTTGTGAGTGGGATATACCAGGCCATGAGGTTGTGTGGGTGTATAATTCTGCTGCTATAGATGAACCACAGCACCTTATGGACACCCAGACTTGAGCTGCTCGACCTGTTCAAAATCTGCCCTATTTAGCACCGTGATAGTACCACCCAAAATGATGGAGGCTATTCTCAATGTGCAGGTGTGACTTTGTCTCCACAATGACTATGCGGTGGTCACTCTTACCGATACTGTCATGGACAGATACTTCTGCAACTGGCAGATTAGTAAGGCTGTGGTCAATATGTATTTTCCTCTTGTTGGTTCCTTCACCACTTGCCAGTTTAGCAGAAGTAATCCCAGAACATAACACCCTCTAGGTGACAAAAATGTTTAAATCCTCTCTGAACCTCAACTGTTTCACTTTAAAAGTGTGTTCACTCGTTCTTGACCCTCTGACTAAAAGGAACACCTGCTGCCTATCCACCCTGTCCGTGTCGCTTATCATCTTATCCTTCTGAATCACATCCCCCCCAGCCTTCTCTGCTCCAAAGTAAACAACCCGAGTTTATCCAGCCTCTCTCCATAGCTGATATGCTCCATCCCAGGGGACATCCTGGTGAATCTCCTCTGCAACCTCTCCAGTACAATCACATCCTTCCTGTAATGTGGCTCCCAGAAATACATACAGTACTCCATCATGGACTAAACAAAGTCTAGCATTTATAATCTATGCCCGATTAGGAAAAACACCACCCAATATCCAATTCTTAACTAGCCCATTACCCTGTCCAGCCACATTCAGGGATGTGTGGAGAAGCACACTCCGAGCTTGCCAGTGTGCTGCCATTCATTGAGTCCCTTCCAGCCGGTTCCTTCTCCCAAAGAGCATCACCTCATATTTATCAGGGTTACATTCAACCTGCCATTGATCTGCCCATCTGACCATTCCATCTGCATCTTCCTGTAACTTAAGGCTTTCCTCCTCACTGCTAACCACCCAGCCAATCTTTATGTCAAAAAATCATTTACTTACCATACCTCTCCCACTCGCCACCTAGCCCCCTCCACATTCACATCTATACTTCCTTATGAATAACACAAACAATAAGGGACACAGCACTGATCCCTGTGCTACACCAGGAGATACTGGTCTCCAGTCACACAAACAGCCTTCTCCCACCACCCTCTGTCTCCTGCCATTAAGACAATTTTCGTTGTAACTCGTCACGTCATCTTTCATGTTGTGAGATTTTACTTTATTTTTCAGTTTCCCAGGTGGAAATTTGTTAAAGGCCTTCCTACAAAACGAAACAATCGACCTCCTCAAACTAATTCAATCAAATCCATTGGATGTGATCAAAGTTTGGGAGAAGATTTGTAGCTCGGGTGCTCGTTGTTGTGGTTCTGTTCGCCAAGCTGGGAGTTTTTGTTGCAAACGTTTCGTCCCCTTTCTAGGTGACATCCTCAGTGCTTGGAAGCCTCCTGTGAAGCGCTTATGTGATGTTTCCTCTGGCATTTGTAGTGGCTTGTCTCTGCCACTTTCGGTTGTCAGTTCCAGCTGTCCACTACAGTGGCCTGTATGTTGGGTCCAGGTCGATGTGTTTGTTGATAGAATCTGTGGATGAGTGCCATGCCTCTAGGAATTCCCTGGCTGTTCTCTGTTTGCCCTGCCCTATTATATAGTGTTGTCCCAGTCGAATTCATCTGCGTGTGTGGCTACTAAGGATAGCTGGTCGTGTCATTCCGTGGCTAATTGGTGTTTATGGATGCGGATCGTTAGGAAACATCACAGAAGCGCTTCACAGGAGGCTCCCAAGCACTGAGGATGTCACCTAGACAGGGGACGAAACGTTTGCAATATAAATTCCCAGGTCGGCGAACAGAACCACACCATTGGATGTGACTTACTTCTGAAAAAGTCATGATAATTATCCCTGATCAAACCTTGTGACTCTGATCAGAGTTAATTTTTCTCCTTCCCTATTTTCTCCAGTAGTTTCCTTAACAGTGACTCACTCGTATATAGTTCCCTGGTCTATCTCTCCCACCCTTACTGTGAAGTGGAATCATATTAGCAGTTCTCCAGTTCTCAGGCACCTCCCCTATGGTCAGATTCTAATTAAAATATTCAGTCAGGGTCTTTCCTCCCTTGACCCCAAAAGCCGCCTGTGATACAACTCATTCAGACATGGAGATTGGTCCAAATTTACACAGAACAAAGCCTCAAATCCTGTCTCGTATTTTACATCAATCTGTTCAAGAGCTTCCCAGTCCACCTTCTTGAATTCTGTATCTGCGTCCTCCTTCTCCCAAGTAAAATAGATGTGAAGGTCTCATGTAACAATCCATCAATGTTCTCCAGCTTGACACAAAGATTGCCCCTTTGGTTTCTAATGGACACTAACTGTTTGCTGATTATTCTGTTTGACTTGTCCGTGTAGGATTATCCTTGATCTTGCGTACTTGTACTTCACCATGCCCCTCTGTTATTCAGTCCCCACTATGTTTAACTGCAATCACCTCTCATGTTTTGAAACTCGAGATCACAGACTAAGTTTCCACATCAGACAATCTTGCCATCTTAGGGGTTAATCAGCATAATCCCGTTTGCAGTTCCTCTGTAGTCAGTACATTCTTTTTTAGATTGGGACTCCGAATGATACACAATACTTGAAGTTTAGTCTCACCAGCACTCGATGCAACTGGTGCACGACATCCTGTATATTCGAAATTCATTCACATGAATGTAAACCTAATTTTACTCTCCCATTTGCATATGTTCTTCACAATACCTCTCACTTTAACTTTCTTGTGAGCTTACTGTGTGAGTTCGTTAAAAAAAGCTCATGAATATCTAACTATACGTTATACATTGGTTCTTCATTGCCTATGACCACAAGAATCATCTTCATACCGTTCCAAAAAAAAATTGCCACTTCTGGTTTTCCGTTCATCGATACATTCTCACACTCCCCAGATATGTTATTACCTTCTAAATATCTAGTAGCATGCTCTTTGTAATCGAGTCCAACGCGGCTGCGGATGACAAGCTAACTGGTCTGTAGTTCACCACTCTCCAAATTCATCCTTTCTTAAACTGTTGGATAATATTTATACCCTTTACCTTATCCAGATTGGCTAAATGCATTTTGGGAATGTGGCTGAAAATAAAGCGAAAATCCGTATGAACCACGTCTAGTCTGTCAGATTTATAAATACTCAATCCAGCTCTATTTTCAAAGATAACCCCAACACTGATACGAATGAGCTTAGACTTTACTTACAGAAGTCCCATGGTCTCTTGGTATTTCTGGAAGAATTTCTGGTCATTCTTCCATGAAGATAGACACAAATAAATTGTTTCTTTTCCCTGCGATTTCTCTGTTCTTTGCACTAAATTATCCTGAACGCACACCAAGTGTTCCACATTTGACCTTGTTTTTATTTTTTTTCAAGCATTGATAGACGCTTTTTAGCAGTCTTTATGTTTTTCTTTCATTTGCACGCTTTTTCTCCTTCTGATTTTCTTCTCAGTTTCGTGGACATCCTTTGCTGGGTCCTACATTTCTCTGAACCACTGGCTTACTGCAACACTTGGCATTTTTCTAAGCTGCCTTCTTTAATCTAATAGGTGGATGAAGGTGAGGTTGAAAGTGATAGTCGGAGAGGAGGGTGGCCCAGATTGATAGGAAGGACTGTGGACATATAGGAACATTCAAAAGGGCGGTGCTGACTTGGAAGGTTGGAGTGGGATAAGGTGCGAGTAGGGAAAATGGGGAAATACACTATGATCCCCCGTGGTTGGATGGTCCCAAGGCAGATGAGGAGGCTTTCTTCCTCCAGGCTTCTGGTGGCTCGGGTTTGCGATGGAGCAGGCCCAGGACCCTCATGTCCTTGGCAGAGTGGAAAGGGGAGTTAAAGTGCTCAGCCACAAGGCGATGTCGCTGTCCCAGAGATGTTCTCTGAAATGATCCACAAGTTGACATCCTGCTTCGCCAATGTAGAGAAGACCACATTTGGTGTAATGGGTGCAGCAGATAGACGTTCTGTCTCCCTTCATCACCTATCACTTTCAACCCCACCTTCATCTACCTAGTACAATCCCAGCTCTCTCCCTCCTGCCGCACCCCCCTGTCATTTATCTCTCAGCCCCCTTGGCCCATAAGCCTAATTCCTGATGAAGGGCTTATGCCCGATACGTCAATTCTCCTGGTCCTAGTGTGCTGCCTGACTGCGCTTTTCCAGCACCACAGTCTTCGACTCTGATCTCCAGCATCTGTAGTCCCCACTTTCTCCTCATACCTTCAGGGCTTGCATGACTCACATGTATCACGGTTACTATAAATAAAACAAAAATTATCGTGGACTCAAACAGCATAAAAGAAAACCAGTACATTGTGGTCACTATTCCCAAAAGGTCCTTTACAGCCAAATTTTGAATTAGCTCTTCTGATCATCCAACACCAATTCCTAAATAACATGATCTCAAGCTCAGTGCTCTACATAATGTTAATGTAAACCATCTCACACGTGGTTATAACATACATTTTTCCCAGCATTAGCATTCAATTGGGTTAACACAGTTTAGATATAATGTAAACAGTACATTATTACTGCAGTACCCACAAATGTGTATGTCTCATTTCCTGTTTTATAACATGTCCAACATTTGTATTGCAGCTTTCACTTTGATATATAACCCCCATCAATGTTTGCTCCTCCTTGCTGTTTTTTGTGCTGCACCTTACCAGATTCTGTAGAATCTGAGCGATGTGGGCTCTGGGGAGATTAATGACAGAGATCATCTCGCCACATCATTTATAATCTTCTCAAACTTTAATTGTTCCAGATCTCCCGTATTGCCGTGGAATGGAGAAGGACAATGATCTTCCAACAATGCTCTGTATTCCCCAGAGAGCTGACACTGCTCTAACCTGGGTGGGAACCTTACAGCAGGCTGGGAAAGTGTTGCTGCTGCTGTCTCGGGTCTTAGTGAGATCACATCTAGAGTAGTGTGTGCAGATTTAATCTCCTCAATGAAGAAACGATGTTGTTATATTAGAAACAGCTCAGAGATGGTTCCCTCAACTAATTCCTGCAATGAAGGTGCTAGCTTATAATGAAAGGATGATCAGGTTGACCCAGTAGCCATTGGAGTTTACAAAAATTAAGGATGATCTTATTTCAACATAGATGACAGAAGTGAATTACACAGATAGTGGAGGAATCCATTCCGTTCTCCAGCCTGTTACACAGGAACAACAGGAGGATATTCAAGCCTTCGACCCTGTTACACCAAAACAGGACGAGGCTATTCAGCCCCTGGAGCCTGTTATACGTTTACAGAAGGAGGCCAATCAGCCAGTCGAGCCTATAACAGTAGGCCATACTGCATCAGTATCCTGTTAAATAGCAACAGGATCAGTCCATTCAGCCTCCTCACGTCTGTAACATAGGAACTGGAAGAGGTCACACGGTGACTTGAGATTGTTACACTGGGATAACAGGAGGCCATTCAGACCCACCGATCCTTTTGCAAGGGAATTGGATAAGTATAAAAACTATCTGAGACTTCTTTCATGAGAAAGGAAAAGATAATTTCGACACGTATCTGTTGTATGAGAACAAGATAAGACCAATCAATCCCTCGGTCCCATCTCCGGGATACATGAGGAGACCGTTCAGTATTTCCACCTGTTATGGAGAAGTATGAGAAGACCCATCAGCCCCTCAAAATGTTACCCAGCAACAGGAAGATTCCATAATCTCCCAATCCTCTAAAACATCACCAGGAGGGGCTCATTCTGGCCTTGGAGATGGCAAAATGGGAACACCAGAAAGACGTCAGCCCATCGAGTTTGTACATCAGCAGGATGATGAGTCCATTCAGCCACACATGGCTCTACTCAGCAATTGGACCAGATCTCTTAAAAACGTGTGCCCATTAAATAGGAATTCAAAGAAAACGTAAAGGCTTTCGAAAGGGAAGAACATATAATAACTCTATACATTAGGGACTAAAGTGTAACTATAAACTATTGTAATTTAAGGCCAATTGTTAGAGTCCATTGTTCAGGACATTTGCAAAGTTAAACCTCAATCCGTCAGAGTCAACATGGTTTACGAAGGCTAAACCGTGTCTGAATTGTTTGCTTGAGTTATTTGAAGATGTCACAAACAAGGTGGATCGTGGGAATCCTGGAGAAGGAACATATCTGGTCTTCCTGAAGGCATCGGATATGTCGCTTCTCCAAAGAGTAAGTGGTATGGTCAGACAACATGGGTTTAGGAGTAATTTATTAGCTTGGATGGAGGATTGGTTAACCAACAAAATGGAGTCAGATGGAATAAATGTGTCATTTTCTTTTGACAAATGCAATTTGTGGGGTGCCATTGATTTCAGTTCTCATGCCTCAACCATTTGCAATCGATGGTATTACTGTACTCGGTTGATGGGATAGAAAATACGATGCCACATTTTCAGATGACACTAACATTGGTAGGAAATTACTTCGGAATGATGATGCAAGAGATTTAAAACTATATGGATAGGTTTGGTGAATGGGCCAACATTTGGCAAGGAAAATTGAAGTGAATAAATATGGGGCTATTCAAGTTGGCCAGTATAATAGAAAGACAAATTATTATCTAAATGGAGAGAAAGTTCAAAGTGCTTAGGTGCAGAGGGAGCTGGGTGTCTGCTTGCATATCACAGAAAACCTGCCTGCAGATACTGCAAGTAATGAGAAATGTAAGCATAATTTCAGTGTTTATTTATAAAAGAATAGAGTAGAAAGGTAGGGAGTGTTGGTGTAGCTAAGCAAGGCATTAGTGAGGCTGCAACTGGAGTAGAGTTTGGGTGTCCTGCAGAATGAGGTATTTCCATTGGAGGCAATTCAGAAAGCTTCATTAGATTGATTCCATTTTTGAAGTGTTTGTCTTATGAAGAGAAATTGAGCAGTTTAGGCCTATACTCTTGAGTTTATAAGAATGAAAGGAGATTTCCTTGAGGTCCGTAAATTGCTAAAAGTGTGCAGATGTGGAGTGGATTTTTTTTCATGTGGCGCAATCTACAACAAGAGGCTAGAGTTTTAGGATGGAGAGATGGCAGGCAAGTGGAACAGAGGCCGCGTTAACATCAGCCTCATCGAGGGGTTGGATTCCTCACAGATGCTCCTTGTTCTTATTCAACTCTTGGACTGTGTTGCCCAGGAATGGGGAAGGACTGGGTATCATACAGGAAGCAGGCACTCAGGATAAATCAGTCTCAATCAGTTAGACAGAACGTAACCAGTAGGGTCACACAGTGACCAGCGCTGGGTTCTCAACTATTTACCGTCTATATTAATGATCAGGAGGATGGAACAGATATACAGATGCTGAGTTTGGTGATGTCGCTGTGGTAAGCAAGAGATTAAATTATCAAGAGAGGGTGGAGAGTCTACAAATAGATTCAGAGAGGTAAAGGCAATAGACAATTGTTTGGCAGATGGAATTTAACATGATATAACCTGTCATTTCATTTACAAGAATAATGGAAGGCAGTATGTTCCTGAAATGGACCGGGATTACAGGACTTAATGATACTGTGTACTGGGGGGTTCACTCAGATCCGTTCAGACATGGGAGGTTTTGCTCCATCCCTGATCGTCTGCTCCCAGACACTGCTAGCGACATTATTGCTCTCCGTACACATGGAATACTTTGATGTGGTTGATTGGTGGTGGGGATGGTGTTTTGAAATGTGCATCAAGGGGACAGAATTTATCCAAGATATATTCATTTCTTTCTACGTGGAGACCCGATGACAATGGGAATGGCTGACTGCTTCTGAATGAGGAGGCCGTGACTGCTGCCAGGACAGTGGGTATTCACCAACATGATGTACTGTGCATGGTCACACTGTAACATTAACAGAGAGAGAACTCCTTCAGTTCCTCTACCTCTCCGCATTGACATGGGTACTCTGCAGAAGGGAGAAACAATGTAATACCTCATCCACCATATATATCCTCCATCACCGAATGGTGACATTGATGTTGAGATACTGGGAAATGATGGATATGTCACTAGTCCTGCCTGGAAAGTTATGGATTATAGAAGCTGAATGGAACTGTGACCCTAACAGCTACTGGCAGCACCATCCTCCCCCTGGTGTGAAGCTGCAGCTCGTGGTGAAGGAGGTGACACCGTTTTGTGCCCAGCTCCTTGTTCAGTCAGGGTCCCCTCACTATCTGCTCCTGGGTTAAGTGTAGCTTGGGAAGTTGTTCCTGGAATACTTGGGGTGGATACAGCAGATCCTTTTCCCCACACACACTCACTTCGTGGTTTCAGAGCTTCCCCTCTCTGCATCCTCTGCTTCATGTGTTGTTCATATTGCAGGCTCAGATGCTGTAAATACAGTCCCCATGCTCCATCCAGAGTTGAGTCACCAAATCCTCAGGTCTCCCTGAATGTCTGAGGCAGCTCACAGCACAACTTCCAGGAAACCATCCCCAGCCACTCCACTATTTTTTTAATAACAGGGGTCAGTCAGAAACCCCTTGGTTATAAATGTTGTGGACCAGACCAGATCGCCGCAAAATATTTTAAGAAGGCCGCTTAGATCCAAACCTCCCCTTATTTTGAATATAGATGTGAAGCGTGCTTTCTAGATATATTGTGACTGGTCAACCTACTCGACATTCAGCAAAATATAATCTATTCAAATACTTTAGTTAAAATACAATCAAAGAAAAGAAAAAAATGGGATGGCTTATATGTTGGAACACTTACACCAATAATAGATACCATACCATCTTGGTTTACACCGCTTGGCACAAAGATATATTCAAATGTATTCAGATGCTTACAGCAGTTTTCCAATCCAGGAGGAAACAACATCAACAGAGATCTCAGAGAGAAAAGCAGTTGGGGATCATGTATTCAAACTTCCAACTCTTCTGGGATGCCCAGCAGCTTCTTAATGCTGCAGCTAAAAACAAAACGAGGAAACCTGGTCTGGGAGAGCTGGCCACTGCCCTTCCATTGTTACGACCGTTTAATGAAACCTAAAGGCTTTCTCAGTTATTTACTTAAACTGCGTTCAGACGGCAGTTCCGCAACTCTGCCTTTAAAACCTCTCTTCAAAAAAACCCAAGAGAAAATCACCTTTTTACAGTGATAGTATACTCACAACTCCACCATCAATAAAATGATCCGTCAATATACAAAAATGGATTAATTTTAGACCTCCTAACCTTCCTCTATTAGCAGACTGAAATGCATATATATTACGTTGACTCTGAGCATACAAATGTTCACAACTAGATTCGATTTCAGTTATTTTACTCCCGCCACAGAATGCCTTTGTCTTTCTTCATCCAAGTCTCCACAAAGTGTCAAAACTTAGGTTTTCTTGCCCTGTCACCTGTATAATTTCAAATTGAATGGCAGCAATAATAATCTCAATCGAAACAGAATGGTATTATTCTCTCCAAACCTCTCCAAAAACCTTAAGGGGTCACAATCAGTTTAGAAAATTGTCTCAGGTATGTTATTCACAATTTAAAAGCTGAAATGTTGTAACGCCAACGTCAAACTCAAGGCCTCCTTCCCCATTGTGGAATAAATCTGTTGATGTTTCCACTGGACACTTCAACCACACGTTACATAATGGAGCACTTCTCATCTCTCCAATAGTCCCTCTGAATGACATAGCTCCTCATATTTCAGCATTAAAGCATTACATGCTTCTGTGCCTCTCAGTGCTGTAACCTCTTTCCCGGCTTCTCCTGGCCTATGCCAATAAACCTTACTCTCACAGGGATATGTTTCAAGAAGATCTTGCACATTCTTCTCAATCCCTCACAGAAACCAAACTTTGGTTTCAGAACTAGCTGCAGCCATTTCAGCTTCTAATCTTGGCATTGTAACTCTCTGCTCTTCCCCACGAGTTCACACGACTGCAGGAAGTGAATTGTTGAGCTTCTCCAAAACAAGAATCTCTCTAAGAGTGTCATTGGTTTGCTCAGTTTTTAATACCCTTACCCACCTTTCAAAATTATTATTTTTGATTCTTTCAAAGTCAATGTGCATTTAACCAGGGACGCTATTTTAGATTCCTGAAACGCTGTCTGTTGGCTTCTGGCACGAGCTCACATGCACTTCCGATGGCTTTCTACATCTCCTCATACTCCTCAGATACCTCCTCCGATAGGGATGCAAATACCAGCAGCTTTGTTTAGATCAACTAAATCCACATGGTCACTGGGCACTGCATTTGTTTAGCCACTTTCTCAAATGAAGTTAAAAAGGCTTCCCCGTCCTTCTCATCAAATTTAGATAATGCCTGCATGTATGTAAACCCATCCCCATCAGACCTTTGGTTACTATAGGGTTGCTCATCCTCACTAATCCTCACCCAGCCTACAGTCTACCTTCATCACCGCCTTCCATGTCCACTTTCCTCTCTAATTGCTAACTTTTGAAGTTGAAACTCTCTGCTTTTCTTCTCTCTTTCTCTTCTTCATGTCCTTTTCTTTTATTTCTACTTTTCATCATAATTCAAACTGTTTCAATTTTTTCTCATGTTCACAGTGCCTCATTTGAAATTTAATTCGAGCCATTTCTAAAGAGTCTGATGACAGATCCTCCAAATGTAATTGCTGAGCTATAGCTGTAGTTATCTCTCATTTTCTCACAGACAAACACAACCCCAACTCCATCTTGTCTGTCAATTCCTACAGCTTTGCCTTCATTACCTTTTGTAAAACTTTACTTCTTCCACACCCTGAAAACTCTTAGTGACTGAAAGAATCTTTATACACAAAACACTATTTAAACCAACCGAATTCAACATCTGGAACAAAAGACACTGACAGCTACCATACGTGACCTTTGAACCCAATAGCCTCCTGGTGCGTACTCTCCACTGTCTGCATGAGCTTATTCTGGATTCTCTGGTTTCCTCCCACAATCCAAAGATGTGCATGTCAGGTGAATTGGCCATGCTAAATTGTTTGCAGTTTTCAGGGATATGTGGGTTAGGGACTTAGTCGGGGTAAATGCGTCATAATAGGGTAGAGGAATCGGCCTGGGTAGGTTACTCCTCGGAGGGTCGGGTGTAGACGTGTTGGGTCGAATAACCTGTTTGTACGCTGTAGGGATTGTAATTCTAAACCCAATTACCGATTTAGAACCAGACAAGAGACCCCAGTTTGGTATAGACCAACCAGACTGTTTCAAACCATTTTAAGAAGGTAGCTTGGATGCCAACTTTTCCTTAATAACAAGATAGATGGGAATTGGATGTCCCAGATGTGATTCCACTCAACAAACCACTCACCATTATGCAAAATACACTATATGTAAACACTCTAATGAAAATCTATACACGATGAAGAGGAATTTAGAATAACTTAGCAATTAGAAACCTTAACTGAATGATGGACACAAAACCTGCTACAAATGAACTGTTCCAATAAACTAACATCACCTAAACACACCCCTTGGCAAAAATGAGCATTCAGACATACATTCTTGCATACAGTTCTCCAATCCAGGAGGAAACAGTATCAAGTGAGGTTTCAGAGAGAATAGCAGCTAGGGATAATTTATTAAAACTTCCAACCCTTCTGGGACCCAAGCACCTGGTGACTGTGACATCTGCAAGGAAAAAAACTATAAAGCCTGGTCTGTGCCAGCTGGCCATTGTTACTACTATTTATTTAAAAAAAACATAAAAGCCTCAAAAGTTTTTTCGTTGAGCCGTTTTCAGTAGGCACTTTGGCCTTTAAGACGTCTTACTAAAAAAAGGAGAAAATAACCTCATCTTTAAAAAAAGTGACAGCATTGCTACATAATTTAAATGACTGTTCCTTTATTCAAGGGGCTTCCTCGTGTTCCTGACCGCATGAACACCTGAGAGTGACCAACACAGGCACAGACCAAGTTACAAGGATGTGTCTCATAACTTCTGAAACACGCCTGTCCATGGATCATCACATGGGACATACCGGGAAGTGAACAACAGCCTGACACACACCATTACACTGTTTCTGATCTACACAATGTCAGCACTCGATACACTAGGGAGCTAAAACCCAAGGCCAGGGAAAGATACAGAGGGACAGAGAGATTCACATTAAAGACAGAAACAGGTAGTTAATTAACTGGGAGGAGGTTGTGGAAATATGGGGAAAATTATTGGGCAGTGGGACTAACTGGAGAAGTGAGATCTTCGAGAGTAAAATTACAAGAATGAGAACATTGAATCAAGGCATTGTCAGATCAGTAGAAATAGTTTGTTACATCAAATTCTGAATTTGCTTCACAGAACACCATAAACAACATAAACTGGGACAAGATGACAGCCCCGTATGAAGGGCTGTGCAGACCATGCGAGTGTGTTGCTCAGTAAACTGCACTATCTGCCCAGCATGGAGAGTATTGCAAACTTTACTATCATATGCTAACTATACTCGCAACAGATTACTGCCTACAATGGGAAGGTTTGCTGTGTGTATGTGTTCATCAGAAACTGAGGGACAGTGCGTGTGTGTGTGTGCGCGCGATTGGCGTGGTTGAATGTGAAACTCAGTGTTTGAGAAGGAACACACATGGAAGAAATTATTTTAAATACGAACTACTGGCAGGCTTTTTGTTAATCAACAGAGAGAGAACGAGAGACGTTTCATGGACAGATGAGATAAAGTGTTTGAGAATGTTAAAATAAAGACATTGCCAGACACAATAGCAATATACATCGGTGTGCACATGAATGACAGATGGATGGGCAGTTTGGTGTGAGTTAGAATCAGATTTCCTTTGGCAGGTTTGAAGCCGGGAGCATCAGCAGCAGATTATTAACTTCATTAAGACGGTATTTCATAGCTCAAGGTTCAAACAGCAGATGGAATACACCAGTGAGATATATTCTGGGGTGGTGAGTATTTCAAGTTAGAAATGGTCAGGTTATGGTGTCAGGAATCAGCTCATGGTCAAAGGGATCTCCCACAGTTGTCACTTGTCTGCTTCAGCCGCAGATATTAGCCAGGGATGGGATGGAAGTGGAGTTTGTAACCAGAACAGTGGAGAGTGACCTCCATGCTGTTAATATTTAAATAACAAGGCAATGATACAATAAATTGTAGTTCTCCGCTGAAACTGAGTCGATCAACATAGAGACCCATGAGTAACACTGCCAGAGCAGAGAGGGAGACAGTAATTGAACACCTTCATTGATGTAGTTAGTAGTGGTCTGTAGAGTGAATATCTGGATTGAGATTTTCAACAGGAACAATAATAGTGACAAGAAGTGTAGACTATATGAAGGAACAGTAATACAGTCATAACCAGTTTATAGAAAAACAAATCTGGACAGTGACACTTACCAGGAACACCAACGATAGCCAGGAAAGGATAATAAAAGTGTTGAATAATGAGAAGAGCGTAATAGATCCGCGATGGCCACCAATAAAATACAGAAAGATACTGAACATAATCGGATAAACTCTTGTCTATTTTTGGAACGTGCCAGTCTAATGTTCCCAGATTCGGATACATTTTTGGAACATTCCAATCTAATGTTCTCAGATTCTGATCTCTCCTCCCCCTCTCTCTAAATCTGCTGATCCCTGTCAGTGCTGTCGGTGATGCTCCCGCTCATGTTATGGGATAACACATTGAACGGCGCCCATTTACCATTAAAAGATGGAAACCCTCCACTGGGATAATTAGAATCCATGGAGATTGGCAGTAATCACAGTCACTGTACATACACTGGGAAAACGAGCAAAGGCTACAACAACGGATGAATGGGCACTGCACAACAATCAACAGACAGGAGTGTTCCCTTCCAGTTGGGGAATACTTCAGTGGTCCAGATATTAAACCTCAGACCTTCTGGTGACCATCCTTCAAGGTGGATTTCGGGACAGGCAGCAGCGAACAGTGGCTGAGCAGAGTCTGATAACTAATTTCGGGACCCATAGGGAGGGCCTCAACCAGGACATTGGTTTCACGTATATTACAGGTGACCACCATTGCACTGTACACACACAGCTGCAAATGTGTTGCTGGTCAAAGCACAGCAGGTCAGGCAGCATCTCAGGAATAGAGAATTCGACGTTTCGAGCATAAGCCCTTCATCAGGAATAAGAGAGAGAGAGCCAAGCCGGCTGAGATAAAAGGTAGGGAGGAGGGACTAGGGGGAGGGGCGATGGAGGTGGGATAGGTGGAAGGAGGTCAAGGTGAGGGTGATAGGCCGGAGTGGGGTGGGGGCGGAGAGGTCAGGAAGAGGATTGCAGGTTAGGAGGGCGGTGCTGAGTTGAGGGAACCGACTGAGACAAGGTGGGGGGAGGGGAAATGTGGAAGCTGGAGAAATCTGAATTCATACCTTGTGGTTGGAGGGTTCCCAGGCGGAAGATGAGGCGCTCCTCCTCCAGCCGTCGTGTAGTTGTGTTCTGCCGGTGGAGGAGTCCAAGGACCTGCATGTCCTCGGTGGAGTGGGAGGGGAGTTAAAGTGTTGAGCCACGGGGTGATTGGGTTGGTTGGTTCGGGCGGCCCAGAGGTGTTCTCTGAAGCGTTCCGCAAGTAAGCGGCCTGTCTCACCAATATAGAGGAGGCCACATCGGGTGCAGCGGATGCAATAGATGATGTGTGTGGAGGTACAGGTGAACTTGTGGCGGATCACACATACACACACACACACACACACACACACAGGCACTCCTATACACACACATGCATACGGACACACACGCACACCCTTACAGACACCCACACTCAGACAGGCATCCGATCAGAGACTGAGACCACTCTGCACACATGCTCACACATATACACTCTCTCTCTCTCTGACACTCAAACCCCCCCCCACCCCAGCCAGGCACACACACTCCCACACTCACACATGCACCCCGTCACAGACTTAAATAACTCTACATCACTTACACACATATACACTCCCTCTTACACTCACAACCCCCAACTAAGACAAACACACACACACACACAAACAAACAGACAAAGACCCACATGTACACATATATTTTGTGGGGTGAATTTGTACTTGCAGAGTTACATTGTACTTTGCTCAAAAACTATATGAATTCATGTAAACGTCTGAGCTCAAAAACTGCATTAATTCATGTAAAACTCTATTACCTCACTTTTCAGATTAGAATCAATCTCAACATCATGGTATAGACAGAGAACACAGGGGGCGAACACCTTAAACATATTGTCTAGCTATCACTCAATGTTACAGCTAACCTGAGAATGCAACTTTAAAAGAAAAAGGTTTTGTGACTTACACATGAAAGAAGTGAAACTATCATGGTATTCGAACAGATGAAAGACTCAACAGACAATCAAGGTATTTTTCAATGTATAATTTCAGTTACATCACACTGTAAATTTTTGCTATAAATTCTGTGTTACGATCGAGCCCTCCACTATCACCTGACGAAGGAGCGGCGCTCCGAAAGCTAATGTGCTTCCAATTAAACCTATTGGACTTTAACCTGGTGCTGTATGATTTTTAACTTTGTACACCCCAGTCCAATACCAGCATCTCCAATTCATGACTGAACAAACAGGCTCAGTTAACCAGTTCCACACCACTTTTAATATCACAATAAAAGGGAACATTTACTGGGTTTGGATGGAATGGATGAGGGTTGCTGAGGGATGGACCATAAATCTTTAAACCTTTTAAACCTTTTTTAAACTTGCATATACGAGTATTAACAGAACACTGCAGGGATCTATATATATTCTGCTCTGTTTATGAAAGGAGGCAGTTATAAAATAACAGATCGGTTGCATAGAAAAAAAACTCGGGTGGGTACATTTCTAGATACCTGAACACACAGTATGGTACTTATTGACCAGTGTGAGGCAACTCCTGGTTTTAATGCCCTGTTATCAAATCCTTTCATAACCTTGAGACAGAGCATTGAGACTGCTGCTCAGTAACAGGCCGCAGAAATTCTGTCCCTATGGACCACTTACAGAGGAATAAGAGAAGGCCATTCAACCCATATTAGCCAGTTGTTACTTGAAAAGGTGGAAATCTAGAATATTGGCACATTTTGCCAACAGAATCATTCAAAACAAAGAGCTGTGTCGCTGCAGCTGTATGAGGTGTTACTGAGAGGGCACCTGGAGTACATTGTGTTGATTGTGTTTCTGTAACTGAGAAGGGATGGGCTCCATCAGATACAGTTTACCGGCTGCTCGTAATCCATGGGTTGCTGTGTCATTTAATGTCTCGGGTCTGTTACACCGGGACATGAGGAGGCCATTCAGCCTTTCCAGTCTATTACAGAGGGCCACGAGGAGCCCATTTAGACTCTCGAGCCTGTTTCAGAGGGTCTGGAAGTATTTATTTAACTTTCAAGTCTGTTACGCATAAATATTAGTTTTAAATTAGTTTTGGAAGAGGAAAGTCCTAATGTAAATATTAAAGTTCAAACTTTGAACAAGGCCAATTTTGAAAGTGTTATGCAGACCTGTGAAAGTCTGATTGAAATAACCTATTCACAGGTTAAGGGATGGTTGGAAAATGCAAGGCTATTAAACTGGGTTTCAGAGAGTCCAGAGCCAACGTGCTCCCATTGGTGAGATGGGCAAGGCTAGTGGGTGCAGGGAGTGCTGGGTGGCTAGATATACTGATGCTCTTGTCAAGGTAAGGAAGGAGGTATATGTCAGGTAAACACAGCTGAGATCAAGTGAATCCCTAGAGGTGCATAAGGGCAGCAAGTGTATAGTCAATGAGGAAATTGGGCCAGAAAATTGAGGACAAGGGATGGCTTTAGAAATAGGGTTAATGAGGCATTGAAGAAATTCTACAAATCCTTTTATGGCAAAAGATTAACTCGGGAGAGAATATGGCCCCTTAAAGATCAGTCAGGCTACCTATGTGTGGAACCACATATACATAGGTTGGAGGGATAAGAAACAGGTATTTCTCCTCAGTATTTAATGTAGAGGACGTTACAAGAGCGAGAGAATGAAGAAATATGTAGTGATACCCTGAAAAGTGTCTATATTACAAGGAGGTGTTGGACATTTTAAAACACATAAAGGTGAATAAATCCCTGGAACCTGAGCAGTTGTATCCCAGATACTTTTGGGAAGCTAGGAAAGAGATGCTCAGCATTTTGCTGATATATTTGTAACATTGATTTCCACAGGTGAGGTGTCAAAAGACTGGAGGGCTGCTATCGTTGTGTCATTATTTAAGAAAGTAAGGAAAAAACAGGTAACTATAGATCGATGAGCCTGACGTTAATGGTGATTAAATTGTTGGAGGGGATTTCGAGGAAAAGGATCAATATGTAATTGGAAAGACAAGGACTGAAGAGGGCTCTGTACATTGGACATCACGTCCAACTGACTTGGTGGAATTTTTTGAGGAAGTGATGAAGACGATTGATAAAGACAGGACAGTGGATATTGTCTTTATGGAATTCAGTAGGAAAACCAAAATATTCAACATGGTAGACTGGTTAGTAAGGTCAGACTGCCTGGGATCCAGGGAGAGCTCGCCATTTAGATCCAACATTTTCTTGAATATTGGAGACAGGGCGTGACAGTGGACGTTTGTTCATTAAACTTGAAGACCAGTGACCAGTGGGTCCATTGCCTTTTGTCACTAATACAAATCATTTGCATTTGAGTATATGATGTATGATCAGTAGGTTTGTAGATAATACCAAATTTGTTGGTGTAGTCGACAGTGAAGAATGATCTGTCAGATTATAATGGGACCTTGTTGAGGTGAACCGAGGAGTGGCAGATGGATTTTAGTTTAGTTAAATGCGAGGCGTTGCATTTTGGCAAGACAGATCAGGGCAAGACATATAGGTCGGGTCCTTTCGAAATCTGCCAATCAGGGAGAACTCCATCGAAATGATCGAATCCCTACAGTGAGGAAACAGCCTATTCAACCCATCGAGGCCACACCGAACCTCTGAACAGTATCCCACTGGACAAACCCCTACCCTAAACCTCTGATTCTGCATTTTCCATGGCTGATCCACCTGGTCTAAACATTCCTGGGTACTTTAGCATGGCCAATCTACCATTATCTGTATATCTTTATACTTGCAGAGGAAAACATAACATCCGGAAGAAACTCCACACAGGCTGTCATTCAAGGATGGAGTTCAACCCAGATCCCTGATCTCTGAGGTAGCAATGCTAGCCCTGAGCTACTGTGTCACCTGGTGGTTCAGATTCTCCGTTCCTTGAAAGTGCTGTCACAGGTAGACAGCATAGTGAAGAAGGCACTTGGGGATCTTCCCTTTATTGGTGCGTGCTTTGAGTCTAAGCGTTTGCAAGATATGTTACATCTGTCCAGGACATTGGTTTGGCCACTTTTGTAATACTGCCTTTAATTCTGGTCTCCCTGCTGTCGGAAAGATGTTGTCAACCTTGAAAGGGTGCAGAAGAGATTTAAAAGAATGTTGCAGGTGTTGGAGGGTTAGAGTTACAGGGAGAGTTTGAATAGGCTGGGACTATTTTCAAGTGTTGAGGCTGAGGGGTGACGTTGAAGAGGTTTATAAAAACATGAGAGGCATAGATAAGGTAAACAGTCAACGTCTTTTACCCAGGATAGGTGAGTCCAAAATTAGAAGACAAAAGTTTAAGGTGAGAGAGGCAAGATTTAAAAAGGGAGATGAGGGACAACATTTTCACACAGAGACTGCTGCGTGTATGGATCGAACAGCCAAAAGAGGTGGTGGAGACAGGTTCAGTTACACCATCTAAAAGGCGTTTGGATGCATACACGCATAGGAAGTGCGTAGAGGGAGATGGGCCAAGTGCTGGAAAGGGGGAAGAGATTTATTTAAGGTATTTGGTTGATATGGATGATCAGACCGAAAGGTTTTTTTCCGTGCTGTACATCTCTGAGACTCTATTGCCTCTTGAGTATATGACACAGGAACAGGAGGAGGCTATTCAGCTTCTGAATTCTGTCAGTCAGCTTGTTTGCTCAATTACTGTGAGTAAAACACAAAAATACATCATTCAGATTTTGAAGGTGTTTTACAGAAACAGGAGAAAGGCTTTTAGTCAATAGAAGCTGTAAGGAATGTGAAGAGTCCATTAAGAATCTCAACTCCAATGCAACACCCTGGAGCAGCAGGTGAGCACAGAGCTATTGGAGCCTGTTACTCAGTAGCAGGAGCGGGACATCTACTATCGCAAACCTTGGATCAGGAGGCAGTCACTCAACTGCTCGAGACTGGGACACAGGAACAGGACGCAGTCATTCAACTGCTTGAGACTGGGACACAGGGAAAGGAGGGAGTCACTCAGAGCTCGAGACTGGGACTCAGAAACAGGAGGCAGTCATTCAACTGCTTGAGGCTGGGACACAGGGACAGGAAGGAGTCACTCAGAGCTCGAAACTGGGGGACAGTGAAATCTGGAGATTAGTGAGGCCCCAGCATACTGTTATGCAAGAACAGCAGGAGGTGACTCATTCCCCACTCCACTCTGCTTGGAACAAACAGAAATATATGAATAAGTTGCATTGGTGGTCCATTCAATCCTGCCCCACCATTCACAAAGACCACGTCTGATCTGATTGTGATTCCCTCATTCCATTATACGGAGACCCCCTCTCTGCAGCCTCTGCTCCATTTGTTGGTCATGTTGCAGACCCAGATGCTGTAACACCACTCACCATCACTCATCCAGAAGGATGGGTCTAACAAGATGAGTCAGGATTTGAAGAAAATAAAGGTATTGTCAGATATTTCGTACTCTCACATTCGCAATCCAACTCACATTACATATTCAGGATGGAACACTGTGTAGATCCGGCTAGGGTACAGCTGTATGCAACCCAGCAATGTCCAGAGTGAAATTCTGTGCAGCCCACACCAATACTTGATCTATAATCATGGGCTAGATGTTCAGTGTGGGGAGCTGTGCAGTCCGCACTTGTTCATTCATATATAAACCCAGGCTGTTGCATTGTTCAGTAACACTGTGTTAGATCACTGCCCAGTGTGGGGAAACATATAACCAATGCTGGAAGTGACAGGATGTGCAGTTCCCATCCAGTTACAGCTCCATATCTCCACTGTACCTTGATAAGGGGTGCTGCGATTGTGAAAATCACTGCGAGGAAGAGATGTCAATGGAAACAATTTAAATACCAATAGTTCTGACAAAGGCGCATATCACTCTAGTATTTAATGATGAAATAACTGAAATAATATCCAAACATGTTTTGTGAACTGGGCAAAGAAGTAAGAGCAGGATGGTGATGTTATAGTGGTTGCACTATAAGCCTCTAAATAATCAATGGTAATTAGAGGAACAAATATGCAGGGAGACTGGCGAGACTTGCAGGAGCAATAAGGTTGTCATAATAGGTGATTTTAATTTTTCTAACATAGACTGGGGCTTCCAGATGGTTAAGATCTTAGATAGAACGTAATTTGTTAAGTGTGTTCAGGAAAGTTTCCACCAGCAATATATAGAGGGTCCTACAGGGGAAGGGACAATCTCGACATACTGTTGGGAAATAGGGGTAGGATAGGTGACGGAGGTAAAGTGGGGGAGAATTTGGGAAAGTGACTAGAGCTGTATTAATTTTAAAATAGTTATGGTTGGACAAAATTAGTTCACGGATTCAAGTTCTAAATTGGGGCAAGGCATACGTTGATGGAATTAGACAAGGGGTTGCAGGAGATGATTGGAGTAGTTTGTTTCCAGGTAAAATGATCCCGAGCAACGGGGCGGGCTTCAAAAGTGAGATAGTTCGAGTTCAAGGTCTACATGTTCCTGTGAGGGTGAAGGGAAAGTGAGGTTGGAAGAGAGAACTCTGGATGACAACGATGTTGAGGCTCTGACCAGCATAAGAAAGGAGGTGTGGCTCAGGTACAGGCTGCTGGGACCAAGGGAATGCTGAGAGGCACACAGGGGATACAGGAGTTTACTGAAGAAAGAAATCAGCAAAGCGAAAAGGGGATATGAGATAGCCTTGGCTGAGCAGATTGGTGTGAATCCAAATTCAGTACAGTAAAGAAAAAGAATAATCAGCGAGAGAATAGGACGTCTTACAAACCAAAATGGGCATGCATGTGTAAAACCTCGAGAGATGGTTGAGTTCCTCAATTCCCCCTCTGTGTTTATCATGAAGAAAGACATGAAGACCTGTGACCTTTGGGACGTTAATTGTCATATATTGGTACAGTCCATATCGAATGATACTAATGGACATATTAGAATGCTTATAGTCAGATGGTCCTGACCAGACACATGCAAGAGGCGAGAGAAGACACTTCAGGGGCCAAGGACCTGGAAGGCTGAGCCGTAACAAACATGCCCTTATTCAAGAAGTGCTGCAAAGAAAAGCCTGGGAAATATAGACCAGTAAGCTTCACATCTGTTTTCGATAAACTGCTTGAGAAGGTTCGGAGAGAAAAGATATGCATGCATTTGGAAAGACAGAGTTTGACTTGGAGCAGTCAGCGTAGCTTTGTGCGTGGCAGATCATGCTTTACACATTTTGTTCGAGTTTTTAAGGAAGTGACCAGGAAGGTTGACAAGGGCAGGTTGGTGGACATAGTCTATGTGGAATTCAGTAAGGACTTTGATAAGGTTCCACGTGGTAGGCCGCTCTGGAAGGTTAGATCGCCTGGACTCCAATGTAAACTGGCAAATTGGCGACACAATTGGCTTGACGTTATGAAGCAAATGGCTATGGTGGAGGTGTGCTTCTCGGACTGGAGGCCTGTGACTAGTGGAGTGCCTCAGTGGTCGGTCATGGGCCCATTGCTGTTCGTTATCTATATCAACGATTTGGACCAGAGTACACAACGCAAGGTTAGCATGTTTGCAGATGAATCTAAATTAGAAGGCATCATTTACAATGAGGAACATTATCAGAAATTGCAGCAGTACCCTGGTCAGCTGAGGAAGTGGGCTGAGAAACAGCAAATGGCGTTTAATATGAAGAAGTCAGGCGACTGACTGTGTGGAGTTTGCACGTTCTCCCCGTGTCTGCGTGGGTTTCCTCTGTGTGCTCCGGTTTCCTCCCACAGTCCAAAGATGTGCAGGTCAGGTAAATTGGCCATGCTAAATTGCCCGTAGTGTTAGGTAAGGGGTAAATATAGCGGTATGGGTGGGTTGCGCTTTGGCGGGTCGGTGTGGCCTTGTTGGGCCGAAGGGCCTGTTTCCACACTGTAATCTGATCTAATCTAATCTAATCTAATTTAAAAAGTGTGACTTCTTGCATTTTGGAAAGTAAAATTCAGGTTGGAGTTTAATGATGAATGAGAGGGTCTTAAGGAGTGTAGTGGAACAAAAGTACGTTGGAGATCAGGTGTACTCTTATCTGAAATTTGAGTCCCAGATACACAGGACAGTGAAGAAGGCTGTTGACACACTGGCCTACATCAGGACATTGAGTATAGAAGTTGGGACGTTATGTTGCAATTATACAGGATGTTGGTAAGGCTGCAGTTGGAGTATTGTGTTCAGTTTTGTTCACCTTGCTCTAGAAAGGAAGTAGACGAAATTTACAAAGATGTTTCCTGGGCTAAAGGCTCTCAGTTATAGGTAGACGTTGGACAGATTAGAACTTATTTCTTTACAGCGTAGGAAACTGAGAGGATTCTTATAGATGTGTAACTCTTATAAAATCATGACAGGCGTGCATGGGGTGAATACTTCATTTTTTTTCCTGCGGTTGGTGAATCGAGGACTCAAGGACAACCATTAATGTTTGGAAAGGAAACAATATATAAAAAGGAACCTGTGGGGCAACTTTTTTACACAGAGTGTGGTACGCATATGGACTGAGCAGACTGTGGAAGTGATTGAGGTGAGTACAATAAAAACATGGAAAAGGCATTTGGACAAATACACAGATAGGAAATGATTAGAGGGAAATAGAGCAAGGGCAGGGAAATGGGGTGAGTGTGGATACAGAGCAATAGCAGGGAAATGGGGTGAGTGTGGATACAGAGCAAGGGCAGGGAAATGGGGTGAGTGTGGATACAGAGCAAGGGCAGGGAAATGGGGTGAGTGTGGATACAGAGCAATAGCAGGGAAATGGGGTGAGTGTGGATACAGAGCAAGGGCAGGGAAATGGGGTGAGTGTGGATACAGAGCAAGGGCAGCGAAATGGGGTGAGTGTGGATACAGAGCAAGGGCAGGGAAATGGGGTGAGTGTGGATACAGAGCAAGGGCGGGGAAATGGGGTGAATGTGGATGGACACTATGGTTGGCATGGACCAGCTGGGCCAAATGGTCAGCCATACTGGCAGCCTCGTTCAGTATGACGGTAAATGAGTGTGTTTTGGAGTGGAGACAGGGTGGGGGAGACTGAGAAAATATGTCATGGAAGGATATGTTCACAGGTGTCAGAATGCTGAAATGAAGCCATTTCGATAGTATCATGCAACACGGGTCAGTATTATGAAGAATTATAAGTGAATGGGATATTGCTGTGAGTTCAGGCGATGGAGAGTTTTGGATGAGCATTTATTCTGCAGCTTTGTAACTGAGAGTGAGGACAGCAGAATCTTCGCCTCACCGGGCTGATATCAAACAAAAAACTCTCTCAGTGACATTTTCATTGAGTGTGACAGAGGGGTTGTATGCACAAGGCCGAGCTAGTTTCCTGGTGCTATCTTACCAAACTCATCCCATTAACTACCCACCCCACTCCATAGTGTCCCTCTCATACAATGCCAGCCCGGTTCTCCCACCCATCATGACTGCAGCTACTCACAGTCGCCTGGATGACCCTGGATATTCTGTGATTCCTGGCAATGATGCCATCTCTAAAAGGCCATTTGTCACACTGTTGACCTTTCTCAGTTTAGAGCTGCCCTGCACACTTTACCCGAGCATGGCAGCTAAGGGGAAATTACACCACAGTTTATTGACAGCAGCACGAAGGTCGTGGTGGATGTGCTAGTACAGAGGGGGACCATTCTCTTCCCAGTGGGATCACACCACCAGACCCACTTAGCATGGTCTGAGCTCCCCACCCAGCTCAGTGTAGTATCTTCGGTCTGAAGAAATGCCCAGCAATGCAGGACAAGCATCAATAACCTTCCCCGCTCTGTCAGGATAAGGCTCACCGTATTCTCTCTGCTCCGTCACACTCACTGTATGTCTGTTGTAGCACCGACACCCGAACAAGGCTCATGCTCCACCACTCTCACTACTGCATGCATCATCTTCCCTCTCTTTCTCTCTTGCATTTCTAGTGCCCCTCACACAGTCATAGAATATTCTGGAGAAAGCCAATTATGGAATGTTCCAGATGATGTTCCAACTTATTCCCAGTTTCAGGAAAACGGCTGTGCCTGAGTGTGTAACACGTAAGAGGGTGGAGTAGAGATGTACGCTTTTCAAATCACACACAATTAAAATCTATCATGAGGCCATTCAGTGCTTCAAATACGCTCCAACATTCATTCCGGTCGGTGGTGATCAGTTTTTCTCAGCTCCACGTCACAGGAGATTTCATTCATTCAACCACCAGCTTCCTGTTACTGAGCAGACGATTCTCAGAAGTTTTTTTTACCCCGGTTTTCTTCCAGCATGCGTTCAGAAGGCATTTCACATGGGGACGGAACCTCCGAACAACATATTTCATCTGCTTTATAAATTCATGCAGCAATCAGCATGCTTTCCACAGACCATTCAAAAACATGCACTTATTTCATGGTTATCGATATCCAATCACAATTAGTCATTCTGGTTATTTCACTTTTCTCACCTTATTGTATTCAGCCAAAGACACCTTCCAAACACTTGTCTCAATATAAAATACAATTTCTAGCAGAGTACGTTTTGATCCCCAGCCGTTATCATGACCGTTACATCAAATATACATTTTATCTTGTCATGAATGTTTCTCTCGCCCTTTGTCTGTGACTGATTCTGCGTGTAACAGTTACACAGTCTCCCACTCAATTGGCTGGATGGTTGGTTTGTGATGCAGAGGGAGGACTCCAGCGCAGGTTCAATTCCCCACACTGACAGAGATTACCGTGTAGGGGATGCTCTCGCAACCTCACCACATCACCCATGTTGTGAGTGGTCTGTCTAATGAAAGTTCTTTGGGACTCTTTTCTATCAATGTTAGCATTTTAATTTTTTTTAACAAAAAGTTTTATTGAATAAGAGATTTTTATTATTATATTAAACCAATAACAAAGCAACTCAAATAACACCCTTGTGCATATAGATACAAAACAAGTTTATGTCTATAAACGGACAGAAGAAAAACAAAAATAAACAATAAATAATTCGGCTCAGCATAACACAATGATAGCTCTCATTCTTCAGAGCATTACACATTCATATGTTCATAATTCTTCATATTTGATTCATTAGACAATATCGTCATGGCTATATAAATGCCCTTTTTAAAGTTGCAGATAAGCCTGTATCGCGGTAATCCAAAAAGGGTTGCCATATCTTATATAAATCTGCTTTTTGGTGCACCATACTGGTGAGAAAGTCCAAAGGGATATTTCCCATGACAAGCTTACAATGAACCAACAGACCTGGGGGGGGGGGGGGGGGAGGGTTTCAGACATCCAACACAACCGAATATATTTCCTAACACAGGAAGTATGGGGGAGATATTAAACGAGTATTTTGCATCAGTATTTACTGTGGAAAAGGATATGGAAGTCGCAAAATGTAGGGAAATAGATAGTGACACCTTGCAAATTGTCCGTATTACAGAGGAGAAAGTGTTGGATGTCTTGAAACGGGTCCCCAGGACTTGATCAGGTGTACCCTAGAACTCTGTGGGAAGCTAGAAAAGTGATTGCTGGGACTCTTGCTGAGATATTTGTAATATGGATAGTCACAGGTGAGGTGCCAGAAGACTGAACGTTGGCTAACGTGGTGCCACTGTTTAAGAAGGGCGGTTAGGACAAGCCAGGGAACTATAGACCAGTGAGCCTGGCGTTGGTGGTGTGCAAGTTGTTGGAGGGAATCCTGAGGGACAGGATGTGCATGTATTTGGAAAGACAAGGACTTATTAGGGATAGTCAGCATGACTTTGTGCGTGAGAAATCATGTCTCACAAACTTGATTGTGTTTTTGGAGGAAGTAACAAAGAGGACTGATGAGGGCAGAGGGGTAGATGTGATCTATCTGGACTTCAGTAAGGATTCTGATAAGGTTCCCCATGGGAGACTGATTAGCAAGGTCAGATCTCATGTAATACAGGGGAACTAGCCATTTGGATGCAGAACTGGCTCAAAGGTAGAAGACAGAGCGTGGTGATGGACGGTTGTTTTTCAGAATGGAGGCCTGTGACCAGTGCAGGGCCGGAGGATCGGTGCTGGATTCACTACTTTTGTCATTGACATAAATGATTTAGATGCAAGCATAAGAGGCACAGTTCGTAAGTTTGAAGATGACACCAAAGTTGGAGGTGCAGTGGGCAGCGAAGAGGGGATTACAATCGGATCTTGACCAAATGGTCAAATGGGCTGAGAAATGGCAGATGGGGTTTAATTAAGATAAATATGAGGTGCTACCCTTTTGGAATTTCAGCAGGACTTATACACTAAATGGTAAGGTCGCAGGGAGTGTTGCTGAACAAAGAGACTTTGGAGTGCAGGTTCATAGCTCCTTGAAAGTGGAGTCGCAGGTAGATAGGATAGTGAAGAAAGCGTTTGGTATGCTTTCCTTTATTGGTCAGAGTATAGAGTACAGGAGTTGGGAGGTCATGTTGCAGCTGTACAGGACATTGGTTAGGCCACTGTTGGAATATTGTGTGCAATTCTGGTCTCCCTCTTATCAGAAACTTGAAAGGGCTCAGGAAAGACTTACAAGGATGTTGCTAGGGTTGGAGGTTTTGAGCTATAGGGAGAGGCTGAACAGGCTGGGGTTGTTTTCCCTGGATCTTCCCAGTCAGAGTGGTGCCACTATAGAGGTTTGCAAAATTATGAGTGGCATGGATAGGGTAAATAGGTAAAGTCTTTTCCCTGGGGTCGGGGAGTCCAGAACTAGAGGGCATAGGTTTAGGGTGAGAGGAGAAAGATATAAAAGAGACCTATGGGACAACAATTTCACACAGAGGGTGGTGCGTGTATGAAATGAGCTGCCAGGTGTCGTGGGGAGGCTGATGCAAGTGCAACATTTAAGAGGAATTTGGTTGGGTAAATGAATAGGAAGGGTTTGGAGGGATATGGGCTGGGTGCTGGCAGGTGGGACTAAATTGGTTTGGGATATGTGATCAGCCGAAGGGTTTGACCGAAGGGTCAGTTTCCACGCTTTACATCTCTATGACTCTATGAATTATATTAATCTCTGTGTTTTGGTGCGCCATGCTGGTGAGAAAGTCCAAAGGGATATTCTCCATGATGAGCTTACAAAGACCCAACAGCCACGGTGAGTTTTCAGGCAATCAACACAACAGAATATTTTTCCTAGCACAGAAAGTAAGGGTATATATATATATATGTTTTTTCCAATGTGCATCTGCGTAATATACTCTGGGCAGGCCCAGGAAAAGAAACACCGGGTCCATCTCCAATTCGGTCCCCAAGACCCACTCTACCCCACTTAACACAGTGCTCCAGTATATATGAAGCCTGCAGCAGGACCACATGCAATGAGTAAGAGTGCCTGTAGTCATTCTGCATTTAGGACATGCTGAAGATAATCCCAATTTGAATTTTGAGAGAAAATCAGGTGTCAGATAGACCCTATGAAGAATTTTCAACTGCATGGAATGGGTCCTATTACAGATCAAAATCCTTTGATCATTTTCACAAATATTCTCCCATGTCTCTGAAGAGATCTAAACCCCCAACTCTCTCGCACATACGTCACGGAGCTGCACAGTCTTGTCTGAGTGGACACTATCCAACTAATGATAAAGGGTGCTGACAGAGAGTGTATTCTTAACAATAAATACCCGCTTCTCTCTATCCGATCTGTAAGAGTCTGTTAAAAGTAATTTTTTAATCAAATCTTTAATCTGAAAAAAAACAGAAGTCTCCATTAGCAAGTCCATACTCACGAGTTATTTGATCAAATGATATCATTGTTTCTCCCTCAAGTAGCACGTGGTGGCTCAGTGGTTTGCATTGCTGACTCACAGCACCAGGGTTTGGTACCAGCCTTGTGTGACTGACTGTGGAGTTAGTATATTGTCAACTGTATCTGCGTAGGTTTCCTTCCACAGTCACAATGATGTGCAGGTTAGATGAATTGGCCATTGCTAAATCGCTCAGAGTGTTCCAGGATCTGTAAGTTGGGGAATTAATCAGGGTAAATATAGCATGGTAGGGAAATGGGTCTGGGGGGGGTTACTCTTCAGAGATTGGAAGTGGACTTGTGGGGTCCAACGACCTGTTTCCATACTGTAGGGATTCTACTAATTCTAAATCACCCAAGCTAGGTACCCCCCTACCTGCCCACAGTTTAAACCTGGAATCCATCATCCCCGGTTGACAATGCGATATACCAATTATGGGGTAAGAAATATGGTAATGGCTGTATTGCCCTCAATCTGACGCATTGTCCTTCATTCTTTAACAGTATTGATCATCATTAGTTTATGACAATATTCCATAAACGTTGTCATTTTATCTAATAACAACAGATTAATAAGGGTTCACTTTGTCTGGGAGAGCTCAATCTCTAGCCATATTGATACCGAGACCTCAGCGGCCCAGGCACTCAAATAGGATGAGAAAAAACTTAATTGATTGTTTTTAAACGGGGAAATCAACTCCCCAAAATCTGTGGGGCAGTTGCAATTTTGTTAGCTCGATAAAGAATCGCTTCTAGTGCCAAATAAAAGAGCTAAACCAGTCATTCTTTTCCTAAAAAAAAATGTTAGATTAAACTACTTACAGTGTGGAAACAGGCCCTTTGGCTCAACAAGTCCACACCGACCCGCCATTCACCCAGACCCATTCCCCTACATTTACCCCTTCACCCAACACTATGGGCAATTTAGCATGGCCAACTCACCTGACCTGTACATCCTTGGAGTGTGGGAGGAAACCCACGCAGGCACTGGGAAAATGAGCAAACTCCACGCAGTCAGTCGCCTGAGCTGTGAAGTGAATTCGGGTCATTGGCGCTGTGAGGCAGCAGTGCTAACCACTGTGCCACTGTGCTGCCCACATGCGTCATCTGTTTGGGAAATATCAAAGAAAGCATTCACATGGGGTGTAGGAAATGAGGAAAGACATTCATTTTAATAACAGCTATCTGACCTAGCCAGGATATAGGAAATGCCTCCCACCTTTGAAGGTCTTGTTTAATTTTGTCAAACAAATGGACATAGTTAATGTTAAATAAATGATCAAAGACAGATGTAATGAATATACTGAAATAGGGATTCCACCCCCGCGACCATTGAAAAGGAAACCAGGATTTGCCCTCAGTATCAGGTATTTCCATAAGATCTCCAATAGGCATGGCCTCCAACTTTGTAAAATTAATCTTATCGCCAGGAAAGGCAACAAGTGAATTATTGCATTGCATCACATGCACTACCGAAATTGCGGGATCTAACAAAAAACATAAGGCCCTCATCTGCATACAATGTAATCTTTCGTGACTTCTATCCCAACATCAGATGTGTTGGCATCCCTACGGATGGCCTCCGCCAGTGGTTCAATCCCCAACGTAAACAATAATGGTGAAAGGTGTCAACCTTGCCGGCTGCCTGGAGAAATGTTAGTATTACTGGTTGGCACACCATTAGTAAGAACCCAACCAGAGGATAGCGGTAAATGACCCTCACCCCCTTAATAAAATCTTTGCAGAGACCAAACCGTTCTAATGTACAGAAGAGATCCGGCCACTCAACTCAATCAAATGCTTGCTCCCATCTAAAGGGATCAATAATTCCTGGATAGATTGTTGTTGACACTCTAGATCATATTGATTAAACTCTTTACATGTCGGAAGATCTGCAGCCCTTTATTTAACCTGTTTGGTCCTCTTTAGCAACGGAAGGAAGCAAAGTTGCCAGCCTTAATGCACGGGTCTCAGACAGGATTTTGAAACCAACATTTAAAAATGAGATTGGCATGTAAGAAGCACAATCCTCCAGGGTCTTCCTTTCTTCAGCATCACAGAGGTATGAGCCGCTCTTAAGGATTGAGGGAGGGGTTTGTGACTGTATGAGTGACGGAACATGTTAAACATCAGCCTTGACAATAGGTTTATAAATTATTTATAAAATTGACTAGGAAATCCGTCAGGAACGTGCACGTTTACATTCTGAAGCTGCTTCACACCCTCCTGCACTGACAATGGCGCATTGAGGCAAAACACTTATTCAGGGGTTACTCCTGGAAGACCCAGGTTCTTGAAAAATGACTCCATCTTAATCCATCTATCCTCATTATGGCAAGTCTGAAATATCTCGAACAGGAGACTTTTTTTTAATTGAAGGTAATTATCCCAGTACCTTCCCTAATTGAGGTAATGGCTTGAGAGGGGCGGTCGTTTTCCTGGCTAAATACTTGCCTGGCTTATCACCATGTTCAAACTGCCTTTGTTTTGCAAAAGTAAGTTCCTTCTTGGCTGTCTGTGTGAGCGTGGAATTGACTGTAGACCAAAGCATTGTGATCCACTGCAGCTTAGCCACTGAGGGTCTATCACAGTAAACCCTCTCGGCTGCCCTCAGCTGTGCCTCAAACCAACGTTCCTGCTTCCCCTTCTGCTGCATCCTCAGGAATAGTTATTTCCTTGGCATAAGCCTTAGCAATTTCCCATAGAATGGATGGGTTACTGGTTGACTCTGAATTAACGGCTAAGAAAGATCTGAATTAATTACAGAAATATTCAATGAACTAACTAGCCTTCAGAATAAAGGGATACATTCGCCAGTGTCTCGAATCTGTTATATTGCCCTTAACCTTAATCAATAAGTATGGTCAGAAATGGTAATATTCCCAATTGTGCAGCATGCCACCTAATCTAAGATTGTTGCAGGGATGGGGAAGATATCAACCCTCGTGTGGCAGTTCAGCGGGTTAAAGAAGAAAATAAAAGCCCTACTTGTGAGGTAGATGTGCCTCCAGACATCCACCAGCTCTAGCTCTGCACACAAATCTTCCAATGACTAACATTATAACGAGGATTTTGAGAGACCTTTGGACATTCTGCCCACCGTGGAGTCCATAAGACAATTGAAATCTCCTTCTACGATAATGTGCCATGTTGCAAGATAACTGCATTTGGAAAATGCATCTACCAGGATTTTTAGAGTGTGCGCCCAGGGTGGGGGGTGGGTCGCAAATACCATTTAAAATATTGGATTATTTACCATAGTTCAAGGCGTAGGGTATTATGATCCTCCCGTGAGTATCAAATACAATCTAGTAATTTAAATGGAAGATTCTTCTTATCCAGTATGGCTTCTCCCCTACTCCTAGTATTAAAAGTCGCAAAAAAACATTCAAACCCGCCCTGTTGTAACGTCAAATGTTCCTTGTCATCAAGCTGCATTTCCTGCAATAGAAAACATCCACCCTCTCTATTTTTTAGACTAGAAAGTAAATTTTTCCTCTTGAGTGGCCAGTCGCTTCCCTTAATGTTCCAAGTACACCATTTAAGTATAGCATTATACACAACACACTGTAGCAACATTTGAACTCGAGAGAGGAATAACTCGAATTACTGATTAATAAACAAAGTCTCATCGAGCTTAAAAACTGCACAATCTAAAACTATTACAACTGACAAGTTCTCAAAACTAAACATATAAAAAAACCCAAAAAACTGAACAAAATCGATCGGGGAATTTAAAATGTCCACAAAGTTTTCGCTTTCTCTGCACAGTCAGACAGGTTCATGGATCCATTAAATGCAATACGGAGAACCATTGGGTATCAGAGGGAATACTGATTCCCGAGTTCCCTTACTCTTCTCTTGATAGGGGTTAGTTTTGGAAGTAGGTGAGCACTTTGGTGATAACGATCACAACTTATGTTATGTTTTCTTTAGTGATAGCAAGGGATACGTGTATAGCAATAGGCAAGAGTTACAGCTAGGGAAAGGCAATTATGATGCGATTAGGCATGATTTAGGAAGCATAGGAGCGAGAAGGAAACTGAAGGGGATAGGCACATTAGAAATGTGAAACTTATTCAATGAAAATCTACCGTGTGTCCTAGATAAGTATGTACCTGTCAGGCAGGGAGGAAGATGTAGAGTGTGGGAGCCGTGGTTTGTGAAGCAAATGGAATCTCTGGTCAAGAGAAAGAAGAAGGCTTGTATTAGGATGAGATGTGAAGGCTCAGTTAGGACGCTTGAGGTTTATAAGGTCGCCAGGAAAGACCCAAAGGGAGAGCACAGAAGAGCCAGGAGGAGACATGAGAAGTTGTTGGCTGATAGGATCAGGGTAAACCCTAAGGCTTTCCATAGGTATTTAAGGAATAAAAGAACGACGAAAGTAAGAATAGGGCCTATCAAGGATAGGAGTGGAAAGTGGTGTTTTAGTCAGAGGAGATAGGGGAAGCACTAAATGAATATTTTTTCAACAATATTCACTCGAGAAAATGACAATCTTGTCAAGGAGAATACTGAGATACAGGCTACTAGACTAGGTGTGATTGAGGTTCACAAGGAGGAGATATTAGAAATACTGCAGAGTGTGAAAGCGGATAAGTCCCCTGGGCCGGATGGGATTTATCCTAGGTTCCTCTGGGAAGCCAGGGAGGAGATTGCCGAGACTTTGGCAATGATCTTTAAATCGTCATTGTCTACAGGACTATTGCCAGAAGTCTGGAGAATGGGAAATGTGGTTCCCCTCTTCAAGAAGGGGAGTAGAGACAATCCTGGTACTTATAGATCAGTGAGCCTTATTTCAGTTGTTGGTAAAGTGTTGGGAAAGGCTGTAAAGAATAGGATTTATAATAATCACGGTGGCACAGTGGTTAGCACTGCTGCCTCACAGCGCCTGTAGAACTGGGTTCAATTCCCGACTCAGGCGACTGACTGTTGGAGTTTGCACGTTCTCCCCGTGTCTGCGTGGGTTTCCTCCGGGTGCTCCGGTTTCCTCCCACAGTCACAAAGATGTGCAGGTCAGGTGAATTGGCCATGTAAATTGCCCATAGTGTTAGGTAAGGGGTAAATGTAAGGTTATGGGTGGGTTGCGCTTCGGCGGGTCGGTGTGGACTTGTTGGGCCGAAGGGCCTGTTTCCACACTGTAAGTCTAATCTAATCTAATCTAATCTAATACATTGATTAGGGATAGTTAGCACGGTTTTGTGAAGGGGAGGTCGTGCCTCACAAACTTTATTGCGTTCTTTGAGAAGGTGACCAAACAGGTAGATTAGAGTAAACCGGATTATGTGGTGTATATGGATTTCAGTACGGCGTTCGATAAGGTTCCCCATAGTAGGCTATTGTACAAAATGCGGAGTAATGAGATTGTGGGAGATATAGCAGTTTGGATCCGTAATTAGCTTGCTGAAAGAAGTCAGTGGGTCACGGATGATGGGAAATGTTCATCCTGGAGTCCAGTTAGTAGTGGTTTACCACAAGGGTCGGTGTTGGGTCCACTGCTGTTCATCATTTTTATAAACGACCTGGATGAGGGTGTAGAACTTGGGTTAGTAAATTTGCAAACACTAAGGTCGGACGAGTTGTGGATAGTGAGGAAAAATGTTGGAGGTTACAGAGAGACGTAGATAAGCTGCAGAGCTGGTCTGTGAGGTGGCAAATGGAGTTTAATGCGGGCAAGTGTGTGGTGATTCACCTTGGTCAGAGTAACAGGAATACAAAGTACTGGGCTAATGGTAAGGTTCTTGGTATTGTGGATGAGCAGAGAGATCCCGGTGTCCAGGTACATAGATCACTGAAAGTTGCCACTGAGGTTGACAGGGTTGTTAAGAAGGCATACAGTATTTTAGCTTTTATTAATAGAGGGATCGAGTTCCGGAACCATGAAATTATGCTGCAGCTGTACAAATCTCTACTGCGGCCGGACTTGGAGTATTGTGTACATTTCTGGTCACCACATTATAAGAAGGATGTGGAAGCTTTGGAAAGGGTGCAGAGGAGATTTACTAGGATATTGCCAGGTATGGAGGGAAGGTCTTACGAGAAAAGGCTGAGGAACTTGAGGCTGTTTTCGTTAGACAGCAGAAGTTTGAGAGGTGACTTAATAAAGACATATAAGATAATCAGAGGTTTAGATAGGTAAGCCCTTGTCCAAGAATGGTGACGGTGTTCATGAGGGGGCATAGCTTTAAATTGAGAGGTGATAGATATAGGACAGATGTCAGAGGTAGTTTCTTTACTCAGAGAGTAGTAAGGGTATGGAATGTTTTGCCTGCAAAGATAGTAGATTCGCTATCATTAAGTGCATCTAAATCGTCATTTGACAGGCATATGGACGTACATGGAATGGTATAGGTTAGATGAGCTCAGATTGGTATGACAGGTCGGTGCAACATCGAGGGCCGAAGGGCCTGTGCTGCGCTGTAATGTTCTATGTTCTATATCATCAAATGATTTTTTTTCAGAATCACCGCCACTGAAAGTCCCAAAAAGGACATAATCCTGGAGCCCTTGATTTAAAGCCATTGGATCTTTCCCTGGGTTCTGGAAGCTTCCATTAGTCTTTGTTTATCCCCATAACTATGTAACCGCACGAGGACAGGGTGAGAACGCTGGTCTGAGCCTGACCTGTGCACCGTAACCCGATGAACTGTATCAGTCTTCATCCGTGTCTCTTCAGTTTCGAAGTGAAGGAATCACTGCAGCCAGTTCTCGAAAAATACTGACTGGCTGACCACCTGCTGTCTGGGCCAGCAGACCGACGATGTGAACATTCTTCATCCTGCCCCTGTTCTCAACGTCGTCATCATGTTCAGTAAAGATACGGACCTGTTTTTCAACAATGAGGATCCTCTCTTGTGAGGAATTGATCGCAGACTCTCTCATGCAGTTTGGCGCTTGACATCGTCCATTTTGTTTCCAAAGCTGTCAAGTTGCTTCTCAAGTTTTTGGAGCGCATCTGAGAGTGGTCGTGGTTCTAGCCGCGGCTGAACTTTTCTTTAATCATGCCTTCAATCATTTTACGTAACTTGATGAACTCAGTGACCAAGACCTGGTGAGTAACTGGGTCCAGGGAACGAGCAGAGTGGGTTGCAGATATCGCCTCAGGTATGCTCGTTGCTTCTGATGGGTGCACCGTGTGTTACGACTTACTCATCCTTTTCCAAATTCTGTCATTTCCACTTGATAAAACGGGATTAATAAAGATTCTATCACCCTTTTAGGGTTGAATTTTAAGTAAATTGCTGGAATAGAGTAGGTTCGGGAACCACTTTGCCCGTGCTGTAATGCAGAGCCCAACAAAGAAGACCTTCTGGATCACCGCCATCTTGGATTTCCCCTTTAACATTTTATCGATATTATCATTTCGGTTTGCATTATATTCCTGGATGTTCTGGAGCAGTGTGATTTTGCACCACTGTCTCCATTTTCCCCTACACTGACAAATTGCTGCCCATTCCTCGATAATCCTTGACTCTGTTGTTGCTTATGAACCTTCTGTCTGTGCCTCAAAAATATTCAATATCTCTGCCTCCAATGCTCTGCTGGGAAGTGAGTTCCAAATACTCTCACCATAGAGAAAACAAAAATCAACCTCAAGTGAGTGTGAGATTATTTTTGTCTTCTTACCTGAGAAAAGACATAATTAATTTGGAAGCAGTTTGGAGATGCTTCACTTCATGTATTCCAGGGAAGAGTGTCTTATATTATGAAGGCTTTAACAGGTTACTCTTGGAATGAGAGGTGATGTTATTGAAACATACAAAGCCGAGAGGAGAGTGGATCAGATAGATACCCACTGGGTGTTTGTAAAATCCAAACTTCTTGTCATTTTTTATAGAATCACTACAGTGTGGAAGCAAGACATTCCACCTATCATGTCCACACTGACCCTCGGAACTGTATACCCCCTGGACTGCACCCCCCCCACGTACTCTATCCATGTAACCCTGCATTTCCCATCACTAACCTATCTAACG
The DNA here is from genome assembly GCF_020745735.1 of Hemiscyllium ocellatum. NCBI lineage: Eukaryota > Metazoa > Chordata > Chondrichthyes > Orectolobiformes > Hemiscylliidae > Hemiscyllium > Hemiscyllium ocellatum. The sequence goes on from NW_026867652.1 coordinate 1,121,495, forward strand.
TACACATCCCTGGGCACTATGGGCAATTTAGCATAGATAATCCACTCTAAGCTGCATATCTTTCGACTGTGGGAGGAAACTGAAACACTTGGAGGAAGCCCACGCAGACATGGGGAGAATGTTCAAAATCCAGGTTGTCCGAGGTTGGAATTGAACGCAGCTCCATAGCGATGGAAGGTAACAGTGCTAACCACAGATCCACCATATGGTGCATCCGTTAGTTCTATTAGTTACGTGTGGCTGACTAAACAAATCTCCCTGTCTTGTTCCTATCACTGAACCTCCCCCAGTCTGAGAACTTTATCATCAGCCAAATCACCAACCTGGTTACATTTAAAATTTGTTGTGAGCAGTGGCGGAGTGGGACGAGAAAAGGAAACAGTGACACCCTCCAACACCATTCAGAGCATGGATTAGGAGAAATTCATAAAGTGGTATTTCATTCCAGTGGGAATTCTCTTTCCCAGAAGTTTTGGATGGCCAGATATTTATATTATACCGAGGCTGGCTTTGTCTGATTGTCTACAGACAGGTGACTCAGGGATAATGGTGCATGGAGAGCAAAGTGCAGCTGGGACCACAATGAGATGAGCCACGACCTTATTTACTGGTGGAGTAGTGCCAAAGGGCTGAATGGCCCCCTCGTGTCCCTCAGCCCTGTGTTCTGATGTTCCATTCAGCCCTTCGGACCTGCTACACAGGGGCAGATCGAGGCCACTCCCATAGTTAGGTGCAGTTGTGGAAATGTACTTGGAAAATGTAGGCTGGGCCAGAAAGTGCCCCCACCACCCCCCAATCCCTGTTTTCAGGCTTCCCCTCTCTGTAATGTCTGCTCCAAATGTGGGACATATTGCAGCCCCAGATACGCTGGGAATACAGCCCCATACTCCACCCAGGGTTAAAACAACAAATCCTCTGCTCTCCCTGAATGCAACTTTTTACAACACGATTTCCAAGAAAATAACCCATTACTTTCCAATAGCACAGCACGTGAAATTAATAAATAGGAACAGGAGTAGGTCAATCGGCTCCTCAAGCTAGCCCTGTCATTTAATACAAACATGGCTGATCTAATCCAGGGCTCAGCTCCACTTTCCTGCCGACGCCTTGTATCCCTCCACACCTCTCTGGGTCAGGGAACTCCAGACATTCACTACCTTCGGAGAGAAGACATCGGTTTACATCTCAGATTGAAATCAATACTCCTGATTCAGTATCTATATCCTCGAGTGCGACAGTCTGCCCAGGAATGGAAACAACGTCTCAACACCTACCTTCTCAAGCCTCTTCTGTGTCTTGTATCCTTCAGCAGTATCATTCATCATTCATTTAAACGCCAATGGATGATCGCCTCACCATTTTAGAGATTCTCAATAACTAAACCCTTCCATCCCAGGAAGCTGCCTCATGCACCCACCTAGTTACTTGCTGTATCAGCATGCTGACTTTATGTTTCATATACAGGAAGATTCCAATCCCTTTCTACTGCTCCTTTTCTGGAAGTCCTCGCCATTAAATAGCAACCTGCCTTTTGGTTCTCAGTGTCCTCCACAAACTCGGATGTATATTGCACTCAGCTCCCTCCTTCAGGCTATCAGTATAGATTGTCAATAACTGATGCCATCGGACTGATATCTGTGGTCCTCCAGCAGATTCCCTTATCATAAAGATCCATTAATCCTGACTCTTCGATTTCTGTGTTAACCAGTCAACATCCCATGTTAATACAATATCCGACGTCCTAAGGCTTCTGTTTTGTGTAAGAACTTTTATTTTGCAATACCTTGTGAAAAATCTCTGGAAAGCCTCGTGCCTACCAGATCCCCTTTATTAAGTCCACTTGTTACATTCTCAGGCATTCCAGAAATACTTTGCATGATTTTACAGGGCAAAGTATAATTTCCCATTCACAAACCCACACTGACTCTGCGTGAAGCTTTTCTAAATGTCCATGCTGGACAAGTTTTCCAAACTATACTAGTCCCATCTGATTTCATTTGGCCCATATGCCTCCAAGTTTTTCCCAGTCATATGTTTGTCCAAATGAGTTTTAAATGTTGCAGCTGTACTTGCACCTCCCACTCTTACCCTGGCAGCCCATTCCATACCCACACCACACTCTGTGTAGAAACGTTGTCCCTTCGTCCCTTTTAAATCTTCCCTCTTACACCTTAAACCCATTCCCTCTATGCCTGAACTCCCCCAGCCCGTGGAAAAGATCTTGGCTATTCACCCTATCCATCCCTCTCATGATTTTATAAATTTCTACAATGTCAGCCTGCAATCTTCTACACTCCATCTGATACTAACTTCAAGAACAAGCATTTAAAGATAAGCACTGCAAATTTGGAACTATCTTCAACATGACAGGTAACCAACACTCAGACCAAACTTCATACTGTGATTTGTTTTTCTCCATGTTACAATACTAAGGCGGCATGAAACGCTTACTAGTGCCAGTAAGAAGTCAAGCATCTGAATTTCTTTGTCTGAAGGGTGTGATGATCACTATAGTGAAAACGTATCTGTGGCCAGACCTATATAATACCTCACAGTCAACATTCTCCCTCCTGGCCTCCCTATGACCGGGTGTGGTTGTGACTTCTTTGTCTTGCAATCAATAGAGAGAACACCTTTCCCCCATTCACAACTTAATTTAAACCCGTTTTTCAGTAGCTTCTCATTCACCACTGCTAAAAGCCCGTTTATCGTTTGTTACACCCTCTTTTCCCTGCAACTCATCCCCCTCTTCTGGCAAGGGATTTTGCAATTGTATTCAGTTTTAAAGAAGTGTCACACTGGACTGGAAGCGCTAACTCTGTTTCTCTGTCTCTGCGGATGCTGACAGACCTGCTGAGTTTCTCCAGAAATGAATAAGCACAGAACAAATTTTAAATTAAACAAATGACTATGGATACTGGAAATAAGACTGTTAAAAATGTTGGAGATACTGGGAGATTTATAGAAGGTTCACTGGACCTGAAAGTTCAACTCTTTTGAACAATTTCCAATGATGTATGTCAAAGATTCCCAAACATCTTGTCCACCATGGAGCGCCGTACACTGGGAACTGAAGGCATGGTGCAGAAGTTCATTGATTCTGAAATTGCATAAGGTTGGTATCACTGACACTACAGAGCTCTGAATCATGGTCAGGGAGAAAGCAGTGGGAAACAAGTTCACTTCGAACACAGAACATGGCACTTTGGAAAGGAGAAGATTCGGATTAGTACCTTAAATGGATTGAGTTTATGCAACAATTTGGAGGCTTGGCACCAAGGAAAGACTTCCAGCAGAATGAGAATATGAAAATGGAAGTATTTCCGCATCAGAAACCAGAGTAGGTCACTGAATACAGGGCTGATGGGTGAATGGGTCTCGGTGTGAAATGGGGAACAGTCAGTAGAATTGAATTTTAAATATTGAGGCTTAAACTGGGTTATCATCTGATGATGTAGATCACAGCAGCAGAAGAAGCAGAATTGTTTTCAATGACAATCTGTGACTTTTTCCTCAGGATAATCCATCAGTCTACCATTACCATCCATGGTTCAGTGACGAGTGTGTGTGAACATGCCAGGGTCGGAATCACGTGCACCTAAACCTGATGACATCCCATTAATGCGAACAGACTTGACTGGTTACACTACGAACAGCACAGCTAACATCTGATACAGAGGGAGAAATGATCCCAAGATTAACAATTCAAATTTAAGCTCTGTCAGCCTGTCAAATCCATGCATAAAAGCCGATGGACCATTAAATAACTTACTAGAAGAGATGACTCCACAAATATCCGCATCCTAAATAAAGGAACAGCCCTGTACGTCAGTGTAAAAGATGCAGTATCTGCACCATCCTCAGCCAGAAGCGTTGAGTCGATTATCCACCTCACCCTCGTCATGATGCCCTCTGAATCACAGATGGCAGTCACAAACCAATTCGATTCACTGCACTTGAGATGAAAAAAAAACAGCTGAACACAGTAGATACGACATAGTCAATGGGCCCTGACCCCATTCCTACAATAGGACTGAAGACTTGTGCTGCACAACAAGCCGTGTCCCTGGGGAAGCCGTTTCATTCCAGCTCCAACTCTGACATCTCCCTGGCAATGTGGAAAATTACTCAACTATGTCCAATCCGCTAAGAGGAGGATTACTGCAATCTGACTATTTACTATCCTTCAGTCCCATCACGACAGTTAAATTAGTCTGAGTTCTCTTTGACAGAGCTGTCAAGCAGCACAGAAATAACCTGTTCAGTTTGGTTTCCAATAGGTCTTCATGTGGAGATGGTGCTGTTGTGGAAATGTCACTGGATTACTAATCCAGACCAGGCTAATGCTCTGGCAGCTGGTGCAAAGTAAAAACAATAAAAAAAAATCAAGATCTAAACTCTGGTGTCAGTAATAGTGATCCTGGGTGCAATATCACTTGTAAATATCGATCTCCTTCCCCAAATGTACTTTCAGGAAACGAATCTCCCATGCTTTCCTGGTCTGGCCTAAAAGTGACTCCAGACGCAAAGACATGTGATAAACTCTTCAATGGTCTCTCAGTCGGCCAAGCAAGACACTGAATTATATCATACTGCACTAAGGTCTTAAAGGATGAACCTATAACGAACACCAGGCCCCAGCCTCTTTATTAGAAAAGGGAATGGGAAACACAATCCTGTCGACCCTGCAGAGGTCTCCTTCCTAACAGCTGAGAGCTTGTGACAATATTTGCAGAGCATTCCAACAGACTGCACAGAAACATTGTGACAGAGGTAGGTCATGCAACATATTGAGCTTTCCCTGTGCTCGTTAATGGCCGAACATCTCCTCAGTGAAGTTCTCCCCATAAAATATTCATATCCCTTAATATGTTTAAACATTGTGAAATATTTAAAAGAGAACTTCTGTAGTGCCTTCAGCCCATCAGTTTTGCTCCTCCATTCAATATACAGGCAGTTCTCCGATACCGCGTGTTGATTCAATACAATTTGGCTGCAATGTGATTCGTGTATCCTTTTCTATAAAGTGAACTCTCATTCTCTGTGACGCGATTCCTTGCCGGGAACCAGCTGAACAGCAAAACCCTGCCTCAGGATCCTCTCGCTGCAAAATGTACAAACAATGTGTTCAGTTAAAACAGGAATGCAATGTGCTCACGAAGCCTTGAAACTGAGCCTGAAACTGGAAATTGTAGACTACATTTAGAAAGACCTTTATTCCAAACTGTGGAGAGAATCTTGAGGAGACCTGGAATTCCCCATTGGCATCACGTGGTCAGTCAACCCCCACGTGCTTTCTGGTGAAAGGTACAGTGCTCCAGTGAGTGACTGTAGTGTGAAAGTGTTACATTTACAGCACTGTTCCATTACAACATGTGATTTAAAGATTTATTTAGACTGTCCAAGACCAAATTTAATTTTTAGATTTTACTGATATTTTTGGGGGTTCGCCCCTTACTCTCTTTTTTCCTTACACCCCATTATTAATATTGCACGATTTTCGACAACACAGTGTTGCACAGAAACAGAGCTACCGCGTTATTGGAGAACAACCTGGACTGATAGCTGATCTTCTATCTTCACACCGTACTCCTGCTCTCTCCCTATCCCTTTAGTTTCCAGAAGTCTTTATTTATATTCAGCGTCATGACTTCCACAGCCTGATCTGGGAGAGAGTACCCCTGGTTCGCCAGTTTCAGAGTGCAGACATTTATTCTCACCTCAATGCAAAGCGGCCTGTCTGTACCTGATACTGTGGCCCCTTGCTTTAGACATCCGAGCCAGGGGAATTACCATCCCTGCTTCCAATCTGTCTCGCCAATCAGAGTGTGATATATTTCACTGAGATCTCCACTCATTTTCCTAAACCTAATGGCACACAAGTCCAGTCCCTCCCAAACTCAGATCCCATAATAAGTCTGTCATCCCAGAGATCAGTCTGCTCATCCTTTGCTGCTCTCTCTCAATGTCAGGTTTGTCCTCTATTAGGAACAGAGACCAAAACTGCACACAATGCTGCACAATGTTCGAGATGGGGTCTCACCAAAGCCCTGTACAGCTGCAGTAAGATACTCTTACTCCTGTACTCAAATCCCCCTGAAATGAAGGTGAATACAGCATTTATCTTCCTCCCTACTTACTGCTCCTGAAATATTGCTTCCAGTGACTGGTGTACAGGGAGATCCAGATTCCTTTCAATGTTACAGCTCCCCTTTTGCTGGGTCTATATACACTGGTCAGCGTGCCAATGCTATTCCCAGTATTGACTCCTGGTTTCAGAACTCACTGCCTTACATGGACTCGGAGGGCTGCACAGAAATAAACAAAAATGCAGCTTAAGTTCTTTTATAGAGCAACATTGTTCAACCACTCCCTTTTCAAATGATAGGCTGCCATTCTATTGTTCCCATCAATGAAGTTAGCATCTCATCTCTCCCATGCTCTCCATCCGCCACATATTTGCCCAGTCATTTCACTTGTCTCAGTCACCTTGGAGCTTTTTTACATCCTCCTCACCACTCATAAGCTGACATTGTTTAGTGCTGTCAGCAAACTTGGGAATATTGCATTTGAGACACTCAACCAAATTTATGAAGTGTATTGGCAATAGCTGGCGCCCAAGCCACGATCCTTGCTGTATACGCCTAGCCTTCCATTAAAAAAAAGTTGTTTTATTCCTACTCACTGTTTCCTGCCAGCTCTGTCCTTCGAGAACCATGTCCATGTATTAGCCCCAGTCCCACACGATTCAAATTTGCACAATAGGCTTGGGGCTTTATCAAAACTCTTTCAGAAATTCCACTCGTATTGCATTGATAGCTTCTACATAATTTTGCTAAAAGCCACTTTCTCAAGTATGATTCCTATTTCATGAATCTAGAACATAGAACATAGAAGGATACAGCGCAGTACAGGCCCTTCGGCCCTCGATGTTGCGCCGACCGAATCCTACCTAACCTATACTAGCCCAATAACTTCCAAATGCCTATCCAATGCCCGCTTAAATGACCATAAAGAAGGAGAGTTCACCACTGATACGGGCAGGGCATTCCATGAACTCACAACCCGCTGTGTGAAGAATCTACCCCTAACATCTGTCCTATACCTACCACCCCTTAATTTAAAGCTATGTCCCCTAGTAACACCTGACTCCATTAGCGGTAAAAGGTTCTTAGTATCTACCCTATCTAAACCCCTAATCATCTTATACACTTCTATCAGATCTCCCTAAACCTTCTCTTCTCCAATGAGAACAGCCACAAGTGCCTCAGCCTTTCCTCATAAGATTTTCCTACCATTCCAGGCAACATCCTGGTAAACCTCCTCTGCACTCGTTCTAAAGCTTCCACATCCTTCCTATAGTATGGCGACCAAAACTGCACACAATACTCCAGATGAGGCCTCACCAGAGTCTTATACAACTGCAACATGACCTCAGGACTCCGGAACTCAATTCCTCTGCCAATAAAGCCCAGTACACCATATGCCTTCCTCACAGCACTATTTACCTGGGTGGCAACTTTCAGAGATCTGTGTACATAGACACCAAGATCCCTCTGCTCATCCACACTACCAAGTAGCCTACCATTAGCCCAGTAATCATCATCTTGTTATTCCTACCAAAGTGAAAGACTTCGCACTTAGCTACATTGAATTCCATTTGCCACATTTCCGCCCAGCTCTGCAACTTATCTATATCCCGCTGTAACCTACCACTTCCTTCCTCACTATCCACAACTCCACCGACTTTTGTGTCATCCGCAAACTTGCTTACCCAGCTTTCAAGTCCTTCCTCTAGATCATTTATAAAGATAACAAAAAGCAATGGTCCCAAAACAGATCCTTGTGGTACACCGCTAGTAACTGCGCTCCAAGATGAACATAATCCATCAACTACTACCCTCTGTCTCCTTCCAGCCAGCCAATTCCTAATCCAAACCTCTAATGTATCCTCAATGCCATACCTCCGTAGTTTTAGCATTAGCCTACCATGGGGAACCTTATCGAACGCCTTACTAAAATCCATATACACAACATCTACTGCTTTACCCTCATCCACTTCCTTAGTCACCTTCTCAAAGAACTCAATAAGGTTTGTGAGGCACGACCTGCCCTTCACAAAACCATGCTGGCTATCCCTGATCACGTTATTCCTACCCAGATGTTCATAAATCTTATCCCTTACCATTCTCTCTAAGACTTTGCCCACCACTGAAGTCAGACTCACTGGCCTATAGTTACTAGGGCTATCCCTACTCCCTTTCTTGAACAATGGGACCACATTCGCTATCCTCCAGTCCTCTGGTACTATTCCCGTAGACAATGACGACATAAAAATCCAGGCCAATGGCTCTGCTATCTCCTCCTTAGCTTCCCATAGGATCCTGGGGTAAATGCCATCAGGCCCAGGAGACTTATCTATATTCATCCTTTCCAATATTCCCAAAACCTCTTCCCTGCATATTTCCAGGGCATCCATTCTAATTATTTGTGATTCCATATTCACATCAGCAACAGTGTCCTGTTCCTGAGTGAATACTGATGAAAAGTACTGATTTAATGTCTCTCCAATCTCCTCCGCCTCCACACACAACTTCCCACTACTATCCTTGACTGGACCGATACCTACCCTAGTCATCCTTTTATTCTTGACATACCTATAGAAAGCCTTTGGGTTCTCCCTAATCCTACCAGCTAAAGACTTTTCATGTCCCCTTCTCGCTTCTCTTAGCTCCCTCTTTAGCTCCTTCCTGGCTACCTTATAACTCTCAATCGCCCTACTGAACCTTCACGCCTCATCTTTACATATGCCGCCTTCTTCCCTTTCACAAGGGACTCCAATTCCTTACTAAACCACGGCTGCCTCACAAGGCCCTTTACACCATGCCTGACTGGTACATACCTATCGAGGACACGCAGTAGCTGCTCCTTGAACAATCCCACATCTCATTAGTGTTCTTCTCTTGAAGCCTGTTTTTCCAATCCACACATCCTAAGTCATGCCTCACTGCATCATAATTTCCCTGCCCCCAGCTATAGCTCTTGCCCTGCGGCGCACGATTATCCCTCTCCATCACTAAAGTAAAAGTCACCGAGTTGTGGTCACTGTCCCCGAAGTGCTCACCTACCTCCAAGTCTAACACCTGGCCTGGTTCATTACCTAGAACCAAATCCAATATAGCCTCCCCTCTTGTTGGCCTGTCGACATATTGTGTCAGGAAACCCTCCTGCACACATTGTACAAACACCGACCCATCTAATGAACTCGAGCTATAGCTCTCCCAGTCAATATCTGGGAAGTTAAAGTCCCCCATAACAACCACCCTGCTACCTTCACTCTTTTCCTGAATCATCCTCGCAATATTATCCTCTACTTCTCTAGGACTATTAGGAGGCCTGTAGAAAACACCTAACAGGGTGACCTCACCTTTCCTATTTCTACCCTCAGCCCAAACTACCTCAGATGGCAAGTCCTCTTCCATCGTCCATTCCACTGCTGTGATACTGTCTTTGACAAGTAATGCCACGCCTCCCCCTTTTTTACCCCCATGTCTGATCCTACTAAAACATTTGAACCCTGGAACGTGCAACAGCCATTCTTGTCCCTGTTCTACCCACGTCTCTGTAATGGCCACAACATCGAAGTCCCAGGTACCAACCCACGCTGCAAGTTCACCTACCTTATTCCTTATACTTCTGGCATTGAAGTATACACACTTCAATCCACCTTTCTGGTTACAGGCACCCTCCTTAGAGATCGCTGCATTATTCCTAACCTCCCTACACTCAAGGTCCTGTACCCTAAAGCTACAGTCCAGGTTCCCATGCCCCGGCGGAGTTAGTTTAAACCCTCCCAAAGAGCACTAGCAAACCTCCCCCCAAGGATACTGGTGCCCCTCAGGTTCAGGTGTAGCCCATCCTTTTTATAGAGGTCCCACCTTCCCCAGAAAGGACCCCAGTTGTCCAGAAACCGGAATCCCTCCCTCCTGCACCATCCCTGTAGCCACGCATTTAACTGCTCTCTCTCCCTATTCCTCGACTCTCTATCACGTGGCACGGGTAACAAACCAGAGACTACAACTCTGTTTGTTCTAACTCGGAGCTTCCGAATCTCTGCTGACTTTGTCTATGCCCATTAATTTCAGTCTATAAACTGTTTAGTTGATAATTTAAGTCAATTCCCTTTTTCTCAACAGACTAAAGTTCCCTCGTATTGCTAGGAAATTTTCTTTTTTGTTTTGCTTTCTTCTGTGAAGGCATAACTGAAGTATTTGCCCCATAGTTCTGCTATTTCCCGGTCCTCAATTATCTGGTATCGAACTGTAGGAAAGCTGCACATTTTCCCCCCTAATTTTGCCATTGACATATTTTCAGAAAATATTACAAGTTCTGCGTAAAAACTTTGTTAAGATATTCTTCAGAATCCTATCAATTCCTATTTTAAGGTACTCAGTGATTGGCCTTCCACAGCCATACAATCACAGAAGCAAAGACTCTGTACTGTCAGAAATACAGCACGGTCTACATTAGACCCACTTCGCGACATAATATTCGTAGCTGTGAATCTTAAGGCATTTCAAGTGCACTACCATGTATTTTCTAATGGTTCTGAGGTTACCATAACAACTCGCCTCTCAAGAAAAACATTTCAGACCCCAACACACTCTGGATGAAAAGCAATACTCAAATCCTCACTAAAACCCAAACCCTTCACTTTAAAAGTGTGGCCCTTCGACTAAAAGGAATAGCTGCTCTCCATCCACACTGCCCATGCTCCTCGTAATTCCATCCTTCAGAATCACGTCCCCCTCAGCCTCCTCTCCTCCAAACTAAACAACCCAAGCTTCTCCAGCCTCTCCCCATAGCTGATGTGCTCAATCCCAGGGAACATCCTGGTGAATCTTCTTTGCACCCCCCCCCCCCCCCCCCAGTGCAATCACATCCTTCCTGTAATGTGATTCCGAGAACTACACACAGTATTCCATCTTGGCATCACCAAAGTTGCGCATAGCTCTTTTAATCTGTGCCTCAATGAATCAAGGTTATGTTTATGCTTTCCCAAATTGTGTATTAACCTGTACATCACATTCAGGGATGTGTGGAGAAGCACCCTCTGACCTTCCTAATGTGCTGCCATTCATTGAGTCCTCCCCTGTCTGGTTCCTTCTTCCAAAGTATATCACCTCATATTCATCAGGGTTATGTTATATCTGCCATTGACCTTCCCAGCTGACCATTCCATCTGTATCTTTCCGTAACTTAAGGCCTTCCTCCTCACTGCCAATCAACCGGCCAATCTGCGTATCAAACACAAACTTACTTATCACACTCCCCACCTCTCGTCCATATTCACAGCGACATCATTTATGAGTACGACAAATATTAAAGTGGAAAATCACACAGCATCAGGTTAGAGTCCAACAGGTTTGTTCGGAGGCACTAGTTTTCGAAGCGCTACTTCTTCATCAGGTGATTGTGCGCTTTGATGAAGAAGCAGCACTGCAAAAGCTAGTGCCGCCGAATAAACCTATTGGACTATAATCTGTTGTAATGCGATATTTGGCATTGTCCACCCAGTCCAACACCAGCACCTCCAAATCACAAATAATAAGGGACACAGCACTGATCCCTGTAGTATACCATTGGACACTGGCCTCCAGTCACACAAGGAGTCAACCACCACCTTGTGTCTCCGACCACTAAACTTCATTTGGATACAATTTGGCAAGTCACTAATGAGTCCTACCTGTTCCCTGGTCATTCTGTTCCGCTGGACACACTTGTAGAATATATGGGAATTCTCCCTAATCTTGCCCTGGCAGCAGGTTTCCATGCCCCTCTGTTAGTTAGTCCCCTACGCGTGCAGAATTTCCTCCTTATTGCAGGCTTAAATGGTCTGTCCTTTATCCTGCCATTATTTCCCTTGATTGTGTATTAGGCAGCAGGAGAAACATCCTGTTAATTTCCAACTTGTCACATGTTTTGTTAATTTTATACATTTCACAGTTACCCATCTCTCATTCTTTGAAACTCTAAAGAACCCGGGCCTCGTTTCCTCATCACGCAATCTCGCCAACTGAGGGATTAATCTGGAGAATGTCCACTGAACTTCCTCTGTGGTCAGTATATTCTTTCTCAGATTTGGTCACCAAAACTTTACTCAATGTTCCAGGTACAGTACTCACCAACACGCTGTTAAACTGCTTCAACATGTATTTACATCTATATTCTGACTCCCTTAAAGGAATGCAATCCAAACTTTAACTTACAACTTGCATATATTCCTCCAAATACCCTTCACATTCATTGCATTTACAAACTCATTGTGTGCATTCTTATAGAAAGCCTTCTGATAATCTAAAATATGCCAATTGTACTGGTTCCCCATTATCTATGCTGTAAGAATCAACTTCAAACAATTCCAAAGCTTGTCAAGCATGATTTCCCTTTCAGAAATGCCTTTCGGTGCTGGGACCATATATTCATATATTACACATATCTGTGATTTAGATGAGAATGTACAGGCATGATTTATAAGTTTCAAGGTGACACTGACTCTCTCCAATGTTGCTGTTAACTTCTAAATAACGAATATCACATCCTATATAATAGATTCCAACAGTTTCCCCACAAATGTCAAGTTAATTGGTCTGCAGTTCTCCACACTACCTTTTCTTCCCTTTGTAGATGCTTGGATCACTACCGTTCATCTATAGTGCTTGGATCCAGACTATGCAGAATGCACTTCGTAATAAAACACAGTCATCGACAGTGCAACTAATACTTTTATTAGTGGTTTATTTCTGAAGATTTTGGTATGAAGTACATCTGGTTTGTCAAGTTAGCAAAGCTCAATCCAGTTGCATGTTCAAGTAAAGCCTTGTTACTGATATACATTGACTTTATGTCTTTCGATCCACAAGTCCTATACAATGATGTCGTATTTCTGGGTGATTTTCTGGATCTTCCTCCATGAAGACAGATGCAAGGTAACTGGTTATTTACTTGGCCACTTCTCTGTTATCCATAATAAGCTCGTCTCTCCTGATTGCAGATTTCCACATTTGACTATGCTTTTTTCTTTCCTTTGAGATATAGAACATAGATTTATGCAGCCTTTGTGTTCCTGTTTGTTTGCATGTATGTTCGCTTTTTGATTTCCTTACCCGTTTCATGGCCCTCCTTTACTGGCTCGTAAATTTCTGGGAATTTTCAGGATTCCACAATGTGTGGAATTCTTCTGAAGTCACTTCCTGTGATTAACATAATCATTAATTTATTATGCTAATCATTGTTAACTCACTTTCTCACTCGTGGGTGTTTTACCCGAAATAAATAAACATATTTTTCAGACTTTGTAGTATTTCTATAAACCTCCTGGGCCTGACCATATATATTCAGGAACACTGCAGGAGGGCAGGAAAGAAATAGTGGGGGCCCTGGTTGGTACATTTGCATCATCGGTGGCCAACGGGTGATGTCCTGGAGGACTGGAGGGTAATAAATGCTGTGCCGTTATTCACGATGGGCTACAAAAAAAAAACCGGGGAACTATAGACCAGTAAACCTAAAATCTGTGGCAGGTAAGTTATTTGACTAGATTCTGAGGGAGAAGATATGCATGCATTTGGAAAGACAGGGCCTTGTAAATGGGGGATTATGGCTCACACATTTGTTAGACTGCTTTGATGAAGTGACCAGTAACTTTGTCAAGGGCACGGTTGTATATATAGATTTCAGTAAGGCCTTCAATAAGGTTCCACATGGTACGCTGCTCTGGAAGGTTAGATCACATGGAATTGAGGGAGAGTTGGCAAATTAGGTCCAAAATTAACTTGATGATAGGAAGAAGAGGGTAATCGTGGAAGGATGCTTGTCGGACTGGAGGCCTGTGATGAGTGGAATGCATCAGGGTTCGGTGCTGGGACCATATATTCATATATTACACATATCTGTGATTCAGATGAGAATGTACAGGCATGATTTATAAGTTTCAAGGTGACACTAAAATAGGTGATATTGTGGACAGTGAGGAAGGTTATCAGAAATTTCAGAAATTACAGCAGTACCTTGATCAGGTGGGGAATTGGGCCGAGAAATGGCAAATTGAGTTTAATTCAGATAAGTGTAAGTTCTTGCATTTTAGAAAGTCAACTCAACGCAGGAGTCTCATGGTGAATGGCAGGGCCTTAAGGAGTGCAGTGGAACAGAGTGACCCTGGAATTCAGGTGCACAGTTCTCTGTAAGTGGAGTCCCAGGTAGACAAGGCACCGAAAAAGGCATTTGACTCACTGGCCTTCATCAGTTAGAGCACTGAATATCGAAATTAGGGAGTTATGTTGTAGTTATACAAGATGTTGGCGAGTCCATACTTGTCACGTCATGTTCAGTTTTGTTCACTTTGCTCTAGGGAGGATGTTATTAAACTGGAAAGAGTGCAGAAGAAATTTACAAGGATGTTGCCAAGACTCAATGGTCTGAGTTATAGTGAGAGGTTGAACAAGCTAGGAGTTTTTACTTTAGAATGTATGAGGCTGAAGGGGATCTGATAGTAGTGTAAAAGATTGTGAGAGGCAGTGATAGAGTGAATGCACTCAGTCTTTTATTTCCCCAGGATTGGGCAATCACAGACTAGAGGGCATCAAGTTAAGGTCAGAGAGGAAAGAGTAAAAGTGAAACTGAGGTGCAATTTCTTTTACACACAGGATGGTATGCATATGGGATGAGCAGCCAGCAGAAGTGGTTAAGGCGGGTACATTCACAAATTTAAAATGCATTTGGACAAATTAACAGGGAGGAAAGGATTAGAAGGATATAGAGAAATGGCAGGGAAATGGGGTTAGTGTGAATGGACATTTTGTTCGGAATGGACCAGTTTGGGCCGAATGGCCTGTTCCGTGCTGTAAGACCATATGGGTCTAACAACCATTGTTCTCCGACTGAATGTAATATTGTACTTACCCAGTTCACGGGAGTGAACTTGACACTCTAGCCTCTCGGCTTCCATGATGTTTGACCAGAATGTTCAAACATTCCATATTGAATGCAGACGCCGTGTAAAATGCAACATATTAATGTCACTATTCCTCCAAAGCTGCTTCAGAGCAAGGTCAGTAATTAGTCCTTCCGACCACACAATAAACAATAGGTGCAGGAGTAGGCCATTCTGCCCTCGAGCCTGCACCACCATTCAATATGATCATGGCTGATCATCCTTAATCAGTATCACACAACACCAAATCCGAAATAATCTGCTCTCTAGTTTGGTTCACAACATACTCTTCAACCTAACTGATATACACTTATGGAATTTATTTTTCACAACATTAGCAGTCACTTAGTTAACTCAGTTTCGATCCAACTTGACACCGTCCATTATTACTGCAGTTAAGAGTCAACAGAGTTGGGTCTGGAGGGACGTGCAGGCCAGACAAGGAAAGAACAACGGTTTCCTTCCCTAAAGGACATCAGTGAACCAGATGAGTTCTTCCAACAATCAACAATGGATTCCTGATCATCATAAACCCTCGATTCCAGATATTTATTAAATTCAAATTCCTCAATCTGCCATGCAGGATTTGAATCCCTGAACCCAGAACATTACGCGGGTCTCTGGGTTAAGAGCCCAGTAATAATATCAGTATGTCATAGCTTCCCTTTGCATATAGTTGCATATATAATTTCCAGAGCATATGATGCAAACCATTTGCGTGACAGTTTTGGTTCAGATATATAACACAACAGGTTTCTTTCTCCTTGCTAATTGTAAGACCAACCCAAACTGATTCTGTGGAATCTGCGGGACAGAACCTGTGTCGTTATTGGTGATAGACTTGGATAAGACATTCGGGGAGGCTCACCTCCATGCTGAGGTGATCTGAATATATGTCCAGCAATACAGGACAAGCATCAATATCCACCCGCTCTGTCAGGATAAGTGTCATAGTATATTCTCACTGTTCCCTCACACTCACTGTATGTCTCTTACAGCACCTACCCTCAACCAAGGTTCACACTCTATCTCCAAATAAGGCTCAAGCACGACCACTCTCACTGTTGCATTCAGCACCTTCCCTCCCCGACATTTTCTGTCCCTGACGCAATAGCCCCACACACTAATAACACTACATGGATACAACACTATGGACAGACTCCCTCCGGCCACCCTCACCATGTCACACTTCACCTAGCCTAGCACGAACAGCAGGACCATCCACTCCTACCCTCACTCATTCCCTCCCTTTCTCCCATTCCAGGAGAAACAGCCTGGATAGGACAGAAAGGACAAAGCTGGGTGGTGGAGTGCCGGATATCCGTTCCCTCATCCCCCTACTCTGATATGTGGGGAAGATCCTGGAGAGAGCTGGAGAGGACCGGGAGGCCTTGTGGGGAGATTCTGAAACATCCACGTACCACTAACTGAATAAGGAGCAATATTCAGTAAAGAGCAATTTCTCAATTCAAACCTACTGTCAGTTCCAACCTCATCTCTCTCACTCACAGAAGAACAGATATCCCATTGCACAAAGATACAGACATTGAAATGCACAGATGTATTGGTAAATACCCCATATACTAACATACACAATGCATACAAGGAGATAAGCATGCACACACTTAGAAGCACACAAATACATTAAGAGTCCACACCTAATAGACACAAACACAGATAGAAGCACACAGGCTGATACAAGACAGACAGACATAGTCACACAAATACACAGATAACAAGCACATGGACACACACACACACACACACAATAAATACACATTAAGACACAGACACAGACACGAGTGCGATTCAGACACAAATAAATAAGTTTTGATTTATAAGGAGATCAAGGATTCTAGGGAGAAGGTAGGAGAATGATGCTGAGGAACATATTGGAAATGACTGAATGGCATATCAGACTCGATAGTCTAATGGTCTAATTTGCTCTTTTTTAATGCCCGTGTATTGTTATGCTATCAGGTATTTTCTTCATGTGACAGCAGCAGCAGCATATTGTTTGGAAACAGTCAGGGGTAATGTGGGAAAATATTGAGGGCAGAATGGTTAATGTATGTTCCTAGTT
>NW_026867652.1:1139069-1210357 GCF_020745735.1 Hemiscyllium ocellatum
GGTAAAGGGGTTGGCAGATGTGATGTCATGTACTTTGGCACGAAAAATATGCTCTATTTTCTAAATGGGGAGAACATTCAGGAATTTGAAGTGCAAAGGTATTGAGAGTTCTAGTGCAGGGTTTTCTTAAGGTAAGCTTATAGGTTGAGGCATTAGTTAGGAGGGCAATTGCATTTATTTTTGATGGCATTTATTAAGAGAAATTGAATTGTATGTAAGAACAGGCTGCATACAGTTTTGGTCAGACGTCATTTGCAGTGTTGCGCGCACTGTTGAGCCCTATATCTCAGGAAAGATGTACTGTCCATGGAGCGTGTTCAGATTTTCGCAGGAATAGTCATAGGAGTGAAAACTTTATTGTATAACGAACATTTGAGTCTTTGGGTCTATACTTGAAAAACGTTTAGAAGGAAGAGAGGAAATGTAATTTAAACCTATAGAATACTGAATGATCTAAACAGAGTGGATATTCATAAGATGTTTCCATTTGTCGGGGAGACTAGAACCCAAGGACACACCCTTAGCTTAAAGTGAACACCTTTTAGAACGTTGATAAGGAGAAACTCCTTTAACCAGGGAATGGTGAATCTTTGAAATTTATTGCAGAGAAGGCTGTGGGGCCAGGTTATTGAGAATATTTGTGACAGAGATAGCTTTTTAGATTACCCAGGGGATCATGGGTTATGGGGAGAAGGTCGGAGAATGGGCTTGAGAAACTTATCAGCGACGCCTGAATGGCGATGCAAGCTCGATGGGCTAACTGGCCTAATTTCTGCTCCTATGTCTTATAGTCTTATGGTCTAAACCTTAAGGAGGCACTTGGCATCTCTGAGAAAATGGATTCATGTTCTTCATGAAGGACAGAAGCTGATGGAAATAGTTGACTGTTTTAGAATGAAGGTGTTGTGGCTGCTCTCGGAGTGGTTAATAATGTGGTATTCATTGAAGGACCACACACCAACTGCACTGCATGAATGTGGGGAGAGTTTATTCCAAATCGGATCTCTCTATCTCTCTCAATCGCCGTGTGGAATGGGGGTTGGGATGGGTAGGCGTAACGTCCTCAGAGGCACTTAAACTATCCAGAATCATGCATCCTGAGGGAATTAACAGTCATGGAATGTATCACCTTCTCATTGTCTGTTTAGAATATAAGGAGTGATTGTCCATCCCCCTCAAGATTCAATGCAATAACCTCTTTATATCTCACAGAGCTACAGATCAACCTTTACTCAAACCTCATGGTGCCATCATTCCAGGGATTAATTCAGTGTAAATTCTGTTCCTTCTCTCTGTGGTAAGGAGGTCACTCCTTATAAATGAGATAAAATCTGTCCACAATACCCCAAATACTGTCACAACAACACTCCCAGAGTTGATCACAATAATTCATTTCCCTCACTTACATCTGCAGGACAGCATCAATAAAGCCAGCACCAGAGGTGCCTAACGTGATGGACATCAGTTTTGGGGAGAGACTCAATCACAAGAATGCATCTAAAACAATGAATGGCCACCTACCTGAATGGAAATCAGCTGCAGGAATATGGGATACAGGAAGAGGGAGGGAGTTATCTTTCTTTATGATCTGCCCTCACGGACATGTGCAGCCCTGGTCTCGCCAGCATGTTATGCCAGCCTTGAACTGAGTAACTGGTTCAACTGTTCCACAGGCCAGTAAAGAGTAAAACACGGTGCCGTGGATTTGAAGTCACACACCATACACTGTCTTCCCATCTTTCTAATTCTGTGCAGAGAACAAAGTAAACATCTCAACTGCAAATATTTTGCAATGGATAGGTGGTAAGAATGGACTTGAAACAGCTGTATGCAGAAATTTACAAAGGCACAAACGATGGTTTATTCAGGAGTTGTACTGAGGCTGAGGTGGAGACTGGGATGACATGATGGTGGTACCGGAAAGGATTGGTGAGCGGGGAGGGTATGGAAATGTCAACTTGTGCAGGAGAAAATGTATCATGGAGAACAGTCTGTTTCATCCTCGCATATTGGTGCATAATTTGTAAATAATCATTTGCTAGTTATTATTTGTAAGGAATGGAAACTTTGATTGGAACTGAAAACATTGACTTGCACCTTTCCAAAGTTTACATATCATGACCATTCATTCAGTTCAGACAGTTTCACTAGACAGACAGAGTCACTTACCAGGAACACCAACTATAGCAAGGATAGGATAGTAACCAGCTTGATTAACTATCAATACTTCTTCAATCGGCGATGCTAATGATATCCAAGGCTGCATAAGCCAGAAAAGACCTGAGGATAAACTCCTGTCCATTGCTGGAAATTTCCAGTCGAATATTCTCAGATCCTGATCCATTGTTGGAACATTCCAGTGTACTGTTCCCAGATTCTGATCTCTCCTCCCTCTCTCTCTGAAGCTGCTGACCCCTCTTACTGGTGTGGGTGATGCTCCCGCTCATACTATGGGATAACACATTGAACGCATTTCCTTACTGATAGAAGAGGGAAACATTTTAGGAAGACGCACATAATCACAATCGCTGAACAAATAGCGCCAGCTAACCTCTTTCAATTTGATACTGTTTTACTAAAATTCAAAATAACTTTGAACATGTGTGCATTCCGGATGTGATATGTGAGTGTGACTGAAAGAAGGAATGTTGGAGATGGCAGATTGATTGAGTGGAATCATTCAGTCTGCCTTGGATATAGAGGTAATGCCAGAGGTTTAACTGAATATAAACATGCTTCTCTGCTCGTAAATGGAGAAATAAATCCTATAATTACTGATTAGTCATTTTGCAAAATCACTAAAACATTGAGAGAACATCTTCCGTCCGTGATCTGATGGCAACATGTGCCTAAGACAATGTGAGTTTATAACAATCAAACGGCGTGCATTTGTTAACAGAGGATTGTATGTGACAAATTCAATTGAGATTGTTCTTCCAGAATCAGAGAGGGCAAGGGTGAGTGTTGATGTTATCAATGTTAATGATGAAGTATCATTTGCTGACTTCAATTACATTGTGATTATGACACATGGAAAGGACAGAAGATGGAGAGGACTGGAGGACATGGCTGTTCAAACTGGGAAAAGGGACATTGATATTCCCTAGTTACCTGTATTGGAACGTTACTCTTTATATCTCATGTGAATAACATATTCAAGGATATATCTACAATGAGAAATTAGCAGAGACTACATTAATGAAGTGTATTTATGTAATGCATTCGATGTGACAGCACTGTTCACCTCCATCAACATCGATCTGGCAAAGGAAACACTCACCACACTTTTAGAACAGACCATCACACACACACCAAACACCATCAATCACATTACCAATTAAAACATCCTGAAGCTAGTGGACCTGTGCCTCATCACCCACTTCACTTTCAACAACATAATCTACAAACCAACCAACGGCACACCCATGAAATCTCTGCTATCAGGATTCATAGCAGAAGCGGTAATGCAAAGGCTAAAGCAAACAGCCCTACCAATCATCAAACCAAAAATCTGGGTTCGCTGCGAAGATGACACTTTTGTCATCACAAAACGAAACAAGATAGAAGAGACACTTAACATCATCAACAACACCCTCACAGACATAACGTTCACCAAGGAGGAAGAAACTGACAACTAACTCGCATTTCTGGACGTCACAGTAGAAAGAAAGGACAAGGAAGAATTACGAAACTGCGTATACATAAAACTGACAAACACTGACCAAACACTCAACTACACCAGCAACCATCCCAACACACACAAACGAAGCTGTATCTAAACACTATTCCAACGAGCCACCACACACTGTAGGACAGACGAACTTCGCAAAACAGAGGAGAACCACGTATATGATGTATTCAAGAAGAACGGATACTCAAAAAACATAGTGCGCAGATTCCTCAAGAACAAACCACGACAAGCAGACAAAACACAGCTAGAAACCCGAACCACCTTACCATATATCAAAGAAGTTTCAGAAATGACAGCCAGACTACTGTGACCCCTCGGAATCTTAGTAACACACAAAACCGCCAACACTCTCAAACAAAAACTAACAAACTTAAAAGACCCAGTACATCCCATGGACAAAACCAACGTCATCTATAAAATTCCATGCAAGGGATGCCACAAACAGTACATAGGACAAACAGGAAGAAAGTTAGCCACCAGGATACATGAACACCAGCTAGTCACAAAAAGACACAACCCTCTCTCCCTCATAGTCCTACACACGGATGAAAGAAAAACACCATTTCGACTGGGACAGCACACCTATCCTGAGACAGGCTAAGCAAAGACATGCCAGAGAATTCCTAGAGGCCTGGCACTCCAACCACAACGCCATTAGCAAGCACATAGATCTAGATGCCATCTATCAACTTCTCAGAAAACGAACAGGAAATGACATCAACAAAAACCCCAGGAACCCCATCCAGGAGAAAGATATAAATAGAAAGCAGGAGACAACAGCTTCGCTTCACTTGGAGGTCGCCACTGATGAAACGTCTGGATATCAAACCTACAGTTCAGCGAGCAAACCTACACCCTAAACCTAAACTGAGCTACAAACCTTCACAAACCTTGCGAAGTGTATTTATGCAATAGAAAATACAGGGACAAAATGATTTTCTGTAGAGACCAAAACATGCAAAGTACAAAGATTGTTAAAATTCACTCCTGATATTGAGTTATATAAATTGAAATTTGGATTAGAAAACTAGGAAAGTGGTGTGCAAACTTTATCAATCATTATTTGATCCACAGCGGATATACTGATTTCCCGTATATCACTGATTCCCCTCACTGTGATTCTCTGGCCCTATCTCTCTCACAGTATCTGGAGGTGGAGTGGGAGTGTTGGGTGGGGTCATCATTTACTGTTGCTCATGGCACAGTTTATTTAAAAAATCCACCTTCGCCATGGAACTAATCTACAGGCCTCTTGGGTTATGTTTAGCTGTCAGTTACCGGGCTCTGTGATATTATTGGAAAGAAATTATCTGGGATGACAGCCAGTATCAGCAGAGTGGTCAAAAGTGATGGCACCCAGACAAAGGGCTTGTAGTTCAGAAGAATTTATAAATAAAATTTACAACTTCTGTCCGTCCGTATTTATCTACCCTCATGTTGTCTTCCGATCTATCTGACTTCACCTTCATTGAACACCTCTTCCTCTCCCGCTCAGTCTCAGTTTATCTCACTTCACTACTTTTTCTCTGTTTATTTCTCTCACACCATCTACCTCAACACACTCTATCTCCAATTGTGCTTTTGAAGTGCTTGTGACCTCACAATGGGTTGACAGACCTCCATTGGTGTTATAATAGTTCGGCGCTTTTCTGACCCACAATAAATACTTTAGGTGCATAGACAGATAGGTTGGTCCAGTGACAGGTACAGTGCACAATCACTCATTATCTCTAATGTTCTTTTCTGATGTACAGCTGCCTTGCAATGTTTGTGAAAACAAAATAGACTGAATGAAATTCTAGCAGTCCAGAAGACGTTCATGACGGTGTATTTCAATCAGGATTTCATGAAGAATGACATTCCAGAAAAAAAAACATAAGCAATGAAAGAAAAACAAGGCAACATAAGAAATAGCAGCTGAGTACAACATATGGTCCCAAGTAGGCCTCACAGTAATATCGCTAGATTGTCAATCCAGAAAATCAGCTCTTGGTCTGTGGACCCAGATTCGAATCCCGCCACTGCAGATGGCAGAAATTCAATTCAATAATTTTTAAAAAGCTGGAATTAAGAATCTACCACAGAAGAAAAACCCACTTGGTTCACTAATACCCTCCAATAAAGTAATCTTTCATCCTCAAACCAGACCCAAAGCAATGTGATAACTCTCAATCGGCCTCTGAAATGATCTAGCGTGTCATTCAGTTATACCAATCTATACAAAATCTCAAAGACATAAAGCCGAGTGGACCAACAGGTATCGATCTGACCACCGAGAAAGTCATTTGGAAACATCACTGTCGAACCTGCAAAGTCCTCCTTTCTTTCATGATGCTTTCAGAAGTGAGTTGGGAAGTATGGACTGGGAGCAATTGTTCCATAGAAAGGGCACTGTAGACATGTGGAGACTGTTTAAGGAACAGTTGTTGCGAGTGATGCATAAATGTGTTCCTCTGAGACAGGCAATAAGGGGTAAGATAAAGTAACCTTGGAGACGAGAGCGGAGGCGCTTCGAGTCAAAAGAAAGAAAGCAGCTTTCATAAGATGGAGGAAGAAAGGGTCTTGCCCAGATCGAGGGGATTACAGGCTGGCGAGGAAGAAGCTCAAAAATGGTCTGAGGATAGCTCGGAGGGGGCACGAGAAAGGCTTGGCAGGAAGGATTGGGGAAAATCCAAAGGCGTTTTACACATATGTGAGGAATAAGAGAATGATCAAACAAGCAGTAGGGCAGATCAGAGATAGCATAGGGAACTTGTGAAGAGTCTGAGGAGGTAGGGGAATCCGTAAATGAGTATTTTTGCTTCTGTCTTTACTAAAGAAAAGGACCTTGTAGTGAATGAAACCATTAATGCTTGAATGGATAGAGATTGAGGAAGCTGATGTACTGAACGTTTTGGCAAACATTGAGATTGATAAGTCGCCAGGGCCAGACCAGATTTGGACTCGGCTGCTTTGGGAAGCGAGAAATGTGATTGCTTTGCGGCTTGAAAAGAGCTTTGCATACTCTCTCTCCACCAGAGTCGTACCTGAGGACTGGAGGGAGGCAAATGTAATTCCTTTCTTCAAGAAAGTAAATAGGGAAATCCCCGACAATTGCAGACCAGTCAGTCTCACGTCTGTCATCTACAAGGTGTATGAAAGGATTCTAAGGGATATGATCTTTGACCATCTGGAAGAGCGTGGCTTGACTAAATGCAGTCAGCACGGCTTTGTGAGGGACAGGTCATGCCTCACAAATCTTATTCAGTTATTTGAGGATTTTACTAGACAAGTTGAGGTTTGAGCTGTGGATGTGGAGTATATGGACTTCAGCAAGGAATTTGATTAAGTTCCCCATGGTGGGTTCGTTCAGAAAGTCAGGAGGAATGGGATGAAGGGAAATTTAGATACCTGGATACAGAATTAGCTGGTTGACAGAAGACAGCTAGTCGTAGTGGAGGGAAAGTATTCCGCCTGGAAGTCAGTGGTGAGTTGTGTTCCACAGGGTTCTGTTCTTGGGACTCCATTCTTTGTAATTTTTATTAACAACTTGAATGAGGAGATTGAGGGATTATTTAGCAAGTTTGCAGACGGCACAAAGGTGGGAGGTGTCGTGAACAGTATGGAGGGCTGTTGTAAGCTGCAGCGTAACATTGACAGGAGGCAGAGATGGGCTGAGAGATGGCAGATGGAGTTCAACCTGAATAAATGCGAAGTGATGCATTTTGGAAGGTCGAACCTGAAAGTTGAGTACAGGATTAAAGACAGGATTCTTGGTAGTGTGGATGAACAGTGGGATCTTGGTGTGCAGGTACACAGATAACTCAAAATTGCCACTCAGGTGGACAGGGTTGTTAAGAAAGCATATTGTGGTTTGGATTTCATTAACAGGGGGATTGAGTTTAAGAGCCGTGAGATCTTGTTGCAGTTCCAGAAAACTTTGGTTAGACTGCACTTAGAATACTGTGTCCCGTTCTGGTCGCCCTATAATAGGAAAAACGTGGGTGCTTTGGAGAGGATTGAGAGGAGGTTTACCAGGACGGTGCCTGGAATGGAGGGTTTATCTAACGAAGAGGGTTGACCGAGCTCTGGCATTTTTCTTTGGAAAAAAGAAGGAAGAGAGGGGACCTAATTGAGGTGTACGAGGTAAAGAGACGCATAGATAGAGTTGATAACCAGAGACGTTTTCCCAGTGTAGAAATTGTTAACAGGAGGGATCATAGTTTTAAGCCGTTTGGTGGATAGTATAGAGGAAATGTCAGAGGCGGGTTCTTTATGCAGAGAGTGTTGAGAGCATGGAATGCATTGCCAGCAGCAGTTGTGGAAGCGATGTCATTGGGGATCTTTAAGAGACTGATGGACATGCATGTGATCACAGACATTTGAGGGTTCGTACATTATGTTTACCTTACATTACGATCAATGGTCGGCACAACATCGTGGGCTGAATTGCTTGCTTTGTGCTGTACTGTTCTATGTTCTATGTTCTAACATCTGAGGGCTTAGTGCCAATATTCCGACAACCGCCTTACAGATTAATCAAGCAACAGCCTGACATAGTCTTGCTTATGAAATTATACCTTTCAGAAATACCCCAGACACCACCATCACCATCACTGGAGATGTCCAGGCCCAAGGTCAGGACCGATCCAGCGGAGGGGGCAGCTCAATTCGATACATTCTGGAGGTAGTTGCTCTGCGAGTCCCCAAAATTAACTCCGGACCCAATGAAGTCCCATGACTTCAAATTAAAAGTGGGCAAAGCAGCCTTACTGATTACCATGTAACGTCATTCCTGTTGAATCAGTCTTCCTCCATGTTGAACAAAACTTGGATAAAGAACTGACTATGAAAAGAGCACAAAGCATATTCTGGCTGGGGGATTTCAAAGTCAAACGCAAGAGTGGTTTGGCAGCAGTACTACTGATCACGCTGGTCGGGTCCTAAAGGACATAGCTACTAAATTCGGTCTGCAGAAGGTAGTGTGGGAATGAACGAGAGGGGGAAAAAAACGCACCTGACCTACCAGCTGCAGATGCATCTGTACATGACAGCATTGGTAAAACTGACCACCGCACTGTCATTGAGGAGGCAAAATCTCACCGTCACATTGCGAATAAACTCTATTGTGTTGTATGGCACGATTAACATGCTAAATGGCACTGACTTCCAACAGATCTTGAAACTCAAGACTGAGCAGCCATCAGACGTTGCGATCCATCAATAGCAGAAGAACTATACTCCAGCCCAATCTGTAATGTCATGGCCCAGCATATAAACCACTCAAATATTATCATCAAGCCAGAGGATTAACCCGAGTCCAATAGAGAGTTCAACAATGGGAAAAAAAAACTGCTCAAGAATGTTCTGTACATAAAACGCAGGACAAATTCAACCCAGAAATACCGCCTCATCAGTCTTCTCGCCATCACCAATAAAGTGATGGAAGGGCTCATCAACAGTGCTATCAAGCAGCCCCTGCTCAGCAATACTTGCTCAGTGACGCCCAGTTTGGGTTCCACCTGACCTCATCACAGCGTTTGTTCAAACATAGACAAATGAACTGAATTCCAACGCTTGAAATCAAGGCTGCATTTTAAAAAAGTACATCAAGGAACCCAAGCAAAAAGGACATTGCGAGCAAGTACTTCATTATTGGAGTCATATCTGACAGATAGGAAAACGGTCATAGTTGTTGGAGGTCAGTCATCTCAGTTCCATTTTATCTCTACAGTAGTCCCTCAGGATAATTTGGATATAGGTTTGCTCCATGAGCTGAAATGTTCATTTTCGGACGTTTCGTAACCATACTGGGTAACATCTTCACTAACCCTCCGGATGAATCCGAGGTACAAACATCTTCTGCTGCTTCATCAATGGCCTTCTCTCAATCATAAAATCAGGAGTGGGGACATTCGACAATGACTGCACAATGTTCAGCACTATTCGCTAATGCTCAGGTACGGAAGCAGACCTTGCCAAAATGCAACAAGTTCTGGACAATATCCCGGCTTGGGCTGAGAAGTGACAAGTGACACTTGCACCACACAAATGCCAGACAATGATAATCACCAATAAGAAGCAATATAACTATTCAGCAGCAGATTTGTCACTAAATTCCCCAGCCCACCCCCTCTATCAATACATTTGGGGTAACCATTGATGAGAAACTCAACTGGACTCGCCACTTAAACAAAATAGCAGATCAGAGTCTATGAATACTGCACAAGTAAATCACCTCCTGTTTTCCCAAAGCATGTTCACCATCTACAAGGCACAAGTCAGGAGTAAGATGGAATACTCCCCAATTGCCTGAATGAGTGCAGCTACAACGTCACTGAAGAAGCTTGACAACATCCAGGACAAAACAGCCCAATTATTTGGCACCACATACACAAGCATTCACTCCATTCATCACCAACGTTCAGTAGGAGCAGTGCATACTATCTACAAGATGCACTGCAGAAATTCTCCAAACATCCTCAGAAAGCACCTTCCAATCCTACGAGCACTTCCATGTAGAATGACAAGGCAGCATGCTTTTGCGAACACCACTACCTTCAAGCTCCCCGCCAAAAAAGTCGACATCCTGAGTTGAAAATAAATCACTATTCTTTCACTGTTGCTGGGTCAATACCCTGGAATTCCCTCCCTCATAGCATTGTGGGTCAACACACAGCAGGTGGACTGCAGTGGTACAAGAAGGCAACTCAGCACTACCTTCTCAAGGAGGCAACTAGGTTTGGACAACAAATGGCGGGCCCATACAGTGATTCCCATAACCAAAAAAAATTTTAAAATTCCAAATTGAGCACCTCGATGAGACTGGTTGTCGGATTTGAATATGAACAGGAAAGCGGTGTTTCTGATCCTAACATTTTAGACCTTTCTGTTATTAGAAAGGTATTCAGTCTTCCATGACGTATTGTTGCAGAGTGCTGTGATAAATTGCACCTGTTTTGTTAAATGCAACAATATTAGTGTGACAGGATCGATCCTTCAAAAATGCCAGACTGAAAATAACAATAATCGTCAAGACAATGTACTCTCGCCAGATGAGAATCACAGATAGCAGTTTATATTCAACATTTTACTGCGTTACTGGTTAACACTGAGTCCTCCTACCATTCATATTACAGGGGTTACCGTTGACCAGAAGGTGAAGTCAAATCAACGTATAGATACAAGGGTTACAAGAGCAGATGAGAGACTTATAATTTTGCACTGAATAACAGACTGTATGACCAGAAGGGCATGAGATATAGCAATAGATTTAGGCCATTCAGACTATCTCTTCACTCTGAAACTGTGCCATTTTGTCATAGTCTCTAAGACTAGTGGGAATATCTTCTATAATCTAACTGTATCAATCTTTGCAGTAATCGATCAGTTTCGATCAAATGCGCCACCCCCTTCTTCTCAATTCCATTGAGTACAGACATAGAGCGCTCAACTGCCACTCATATGACAAGCCATCATTCCCAGGATAGATCATGTCCAACATCTGTAGATCCTTCCCCAGAACAGCTCAGAATAATCCAAATGCCGTCTATCCATAGTCCATTATATTCTCAGCAGTATGTCTCCGCTCTTGTATTCTTACTCTTTTGAAATAAATGTTAACATTACAGTTGCTTTCCTAACTGCAAACTGCACGTGCACATTAACCATAAGAGAGGAAGAGTACTCCAAACTTCTTTCGTGCTTCAGATTTCATGCAGCCTTTTAGAACATAGTGTCTGCCTGTATTTCGCCTACTGAAGTGCATAATCTCATATGTTCCCATATTGTGTTCCATCAGCCATGTGTTTTCTCAGTGTCCTAAACCGTCCAAGTCTTTTTGCAGCCTCCCCACTTCCTCAACATCAACTGTCCATCCAATCATTATTGTGTCACCTGCAAACCTAGTAAAACTCTTCCTCCTGAAGCTGAAGTACCAACCTGATTCAAGAAGGCCATCACCTTCCTCGTAAGTGAGAAAGCACATGGACTGTGTCCTTTTAGACTACAAGCCAGTGGCTCCACTCTCAATAATCATGAAGTGTTTTGAGAGGCTGGTTATGGCCTACACCAACTCCAGTCTCCCAGTCTGACCTGCTGCCCTATAAATTGCCGAATGATGCAACGGGTTCACAACTGATGCCATATCCGAGCCCTGCAAGCATCCCTGGAACATCTGGACAACAAGGACACCCACACCAGACTCCTGCTCATTTACGAAAGCTCCACCTCCGAAATCATTATCGCTTACAGACTAATCACAAAATTCCGCGACCTTCATCTCAGTTCGATCCTCTGAAACTGGATCCTCAGTTTTCTGACCCACAGACTGCAATCATGAAGATAGGTAAAATCGCCTCCTCCACAATAACAATCAATACTAAAGCTGCTGAACGATGTGTTCTCAACACCCGACAATACTCCTTGTGCACCCACGGCTGTACCCTCAGCTCCCTACTGTACTCCCTGCACACCCATGGCAGCGCCCTCAGCCAGTTAATGTACTCCCTGTACACTCACGGCTGTGATCTCAACCCCCATTGTCCTCCATGCACACCCAAGGTCTAGGCCCTCAACCCCTTACTGTACTCCATGTGCACCCACGGCTGTGCCCTCAGCCCCATAGTGTACTCCCTACACATTCACGGCTGTGCCCAGGCCAACTACCGAACTCCCTATACACCCACGGTTGTGGCCTGAACCAGCCACTGTCCTCCATGCACTGCTACAGCTGTGTACTCAGCCGCCTAATCTCCTCCCTGTACACCCACGGCTGTGTCCGCAACCCCCTATATACACCCTGTACAGCTACAGCTGAGTTTCCAAGTTCCAAACAACACCAGCAACAAGTTCACTGATGAAATCACTACAGCAGTATGGATATCAAACAACAACGCGTCAGAATGGAGAAAGGAGAAAGAGAGCTTGGTGGCATAGTATATTGATAATGACCTTCCCTCTAATCCTGTAAATGTAATGGACTGATCATTGACTTTAGGAAGAAAGGAGGGGAACACACCCCATCTACATTAACCGTTTGACGGACTGCAGAGCATCAAGTCCTTCGGAGTGATGATAACTGACAACCTGTCTTGAACTTCTCATATAGGTCCGGGGTCACGAAGGATCAACAGTGCCTCTCCTTCTTGAGGTGATACAGGAAATTCAGCATGCGCTACTTCTACAGATGCACCATTGAGTGCGTATTGACCTGGTGCATAACAGCCTGGTACGGCAACTGCTCTACTCAGGACCCTGAGAAACTGCAAAAGGTTGGGAGCACAGCTCAGAACAACACAGACTCTAAAATCCCAACCATTGATTCTATTTACATGGCTCGTTGCTGCAGAAAGGCTGACAACATCTACTCCAGATTACTGAGGGAAGGGAGAGAGGAAATAGCTGGGGCATGAACAGATACCTTTGTAGCATCCTTGAACATGGCTGAGGTCCTGGAGGGCTGGAGAATTGTTCATCCCCTTGTTTAAGAAAGGTAGTAGGGATCATCCAGTCAATTATAGATCGGTGAGACTGATGTCAGGGGTGGGGAATCTGCTAGAGAAGATACTGAGGGATAGGATCTATTCTCATTTGGATAAAAATAGTCTTATCAGTGATAGGCAACATTGTTTTGTGCAGGGAAGGTCATGTCTTACCAACTCAATGAAATTCTTTGAGTAAGTGACAAAGTTGATTGATGAGGGAGGGACTGTAGATATATTGTTCATGGACTTCAGGAAGGCGTTTGTTATGTTTCCCCACGGTCGGGTTATGGAGAAAGTGAAGCCACATGGTGCGCTAGCTACGTGGATAAAGAACTGGCTGGGCAACAGGAGACAGAGAATAGTAGGGGAAGGGAGTTTCTCAAAATGGAGAGTTGTGACCAATGGTTTCATTTAAGATGTTTCTGGAAAGATACATGAATGGGCGGGAGAAAGGGATACAAACCCTTAGAAAATGGGCGACAGATTTAGATAGAGATTTTGGATCAACGCAGGCTTAGGCCGCCGAATGGCCCGTTTCTGTGCTGGGAAGTTCTTTGTTCTAACATTATCAAAGACCCATCACACCCCAGTAATGGTCTCCTCCGACCTCTTCTATCAGGCTAAAATATACAGAAGCTTGAAAACACAGAGCAGCTGGTTAAGGAACAGCTTCTTTATGCCTGTTATTAGACTGATGGATGCATTCTGTAATCTCAGATAATACCGATCTTGTTCATATTGATCTCACCTCGCACACGCCCTGTGCAGCGTAACCTGTATGCCTCTCAGACATGTTTTGCAGGCATTGTTCTGTACATCCTTGCTTACTATGATTTGCCTGTACATCTTGGTACAGGTCAAAGCAAATCCTCACCTCCCTCCCCCTAGCTCCCTCCAGTGCTCACTCCAAGCTCATTCTGGTCCGCACCCCGAGCACCTCCCATTCCCCATCCCCAGCTCACTGTGACCGCATCCCCAGCTCCCTGTGTGCTTTGTGTCTCACTATTTCTCTCACACTGTCTGGTTCCCCGTGTTTTCCTTTTCTCTGCCTTCTGTTTCTTTCCCTGAACTTACTATCTCCCCTTTTCCCTGTCCATGTGACTGTTTGTTTCATGTTTTGTTTCCTTTCTGTTTTAATGACTGTCCTTCTGTCTCCCTCGCTGTGTTCTCTTTCTCCTTATCCATGTCTGTCTCTTTCTCCCTCGTTGTGATGGTGATGGCTTCTCTATTCTTATGAAGCATGTGATGGTTCTTTGGTTGGATGTTGGCATCACAATAAACTCAATTGTGTTTTGGTATCTTGGACATAATTTAAATTTATTGGTTAAATTTCAATTGTTGTCAAAACAGCAACCAGAACGTGGATATCCATTTAACAGCCCATTGTTACATCTAACTATTTTGGAACTGCCTTCTCCCCGTACTCTGCGTACTGAGAACTGAAAGCATTCTATTCACATGCATAATAGTGTGACAGTAAATGCTCTTCCCAGGACCATAAAAAAATACAGACGGTTATGTGCACAGCCCAGATTATCACGGAAGACAACCTTCCCATTTATACTTCCCATTGTCAGTGAAAAGCTGGCAACATTAAATATCTCTCCAAAATCGGTAATGATTTCCTACAACCTTTTCGAAAAGGGAGGAGATACAGAGGCTTGAAAACATGGACCAGTATGCTCAGGAACACCTTTTTCCGTACCGTAATTGGACTGACGATTTGACATCTCTAACTTTTCGAATAATATTAATCTGGCTAACGTCGATCTTGCTTTGCACACCTTCTGTGCAGTTGTCACCTTGTATGCCTCACTCTGTCTAAATGCCCTGTGAGGCACAAGATCTTCCCACGGGCAATCAAAAAGTGAACTAATGCTTGCCCAGCCAGTGGTACCTATATCCCATTAATGACTATAAGAAGATGACGACACTCAGGAAACACAGATATGTAGGATCAAATCGCTTTAAACATGATCTTAGATATATACAGGCTTCCCTCGGTATCTGAAAGTAAGGTGTTCCTACAAAGCCTTTCATAAAGCGAAGTAGCATTAATTTATGTGGAAAAAAATACGTTTCTTGGTAAAAGTAAAAATCCTCTTCGTATTTCTTTTGGTTCGGATTAACAGGACCTAATGAAGGTTTTTCGAAAAGGGAAGTGGCAAAAAGCGAATTTTTGACAAGCGGGGGATACATGTACCGACATGGGCATGATATTCAGGAAGATGGGAAAAGATAAAATTAAATGAGGTGAATGTCACATTTTATTTCAGTCCCAGCTGATCATCATTCCTTTTGTTTGCTCTTTTTCTTCTATCTCTCTCTTTCTCTATCGATTCAATTCAATTCATTCCTCCTGCCCTTCAAATCAGGCTTCCCTGTCACCAGCATTATTCACACTATTTTCCAGCTGCTTTCGGTTCAGATTAGCTCCCCAGCACTTCCTGTTCTTTTCTTTGCATTTTTAATGCAATTTCAGATCTCCAGCATCTTTCTTTATTTGGTTTAACCTTCAAATTTGTTATTCCATGGGAAGTCAGCATATCTGCCCAGGGCAGCATTTGTTAATCTTCACTAATTGCCCTGACTATGAGACCATTCCACAAGCCAATATAAAGTCAAGCTCATTGATATGGGTCTGAGGTCACACTTAACCCAGTCTGGGTAGTAACATTAGATTTCTTTACCCAAGATCATCAGTGAAACAGGAAGGTTTTCAGACAAAATGGTGGGTTTTATGGTTGTTTTTCGTGAAATTCCCTTTTATTCCAATTATTAGCATTTCTATTTAAGTTCTGCCATCAGCTGCAGTAGGACTTGAAACAAATCGCTTGAAACAATATCTTTCGTTTAATAAGCTTTGCTCCTGAATTACAGCCAGCGACATTCTGATACACTGTCCTAAACATGAAGCAATGTCCGAGACAAGACCAATTTTGTGATTGAAATACTGGAAAAGTGGCCAGAAGAGAGCTTGAAACAAAACGTCTGAATTTTACCAACGTGCAGACAATGATTTGTTCAGCCAGAGCACTGAGGCAGAGACGGAGATTGGGGATATTATGAGCTGGTAGTGGACAGGTTTGTTGACAGAGAGAACACGAGACATAAGTTCAGGGCAAAAAGGGATATCGAGGTTGTGCACAGTTTTGTTCTCAGATGTTTGTAAGGGAGTGGTCTGCAATTCAGATGACTGGAAACTGCAATTGGAATTGAAGATAAAAGTTTATTTCATTGACAAATATAGATAACAGAAATTGCAATGAAGTTCATTTTTTTGTGAGATTAATGAATGGACAGAATTAGAGAACACCAACAATAGTGAGGATAGGTTATGATTTGGAGATGCTGGTGTTGGACTGGGATGTACAAAGTTAACATCTCACAACACCAGGTTAAAGACCAACAGGCTTAATTGGAGGCACACGAGATTTGGAGCGTCCCTCCTCCACCATGGGATCGTAACATACGCTCCACCCCGCTCAGAATAATGATCAGCACTGCTAATATCCGATATGGTAGAAATTCTCAACAGAGGAAAATGTTGAAAAGACTCAAGGAAAGCCTCCTCCCCATTGGTGTAATTATCGAGTCCATTATTCTCAGATTCCGCTCTGTTCTCTCCATGTCTGTGCAGCTGCTGATCTCTGTTATTGTTGGAGCTGATGCATCGGGGCCTACACTGGGATAGCGCACTGAGTGAAGCCCCTCAGCAATAGAGAGGGAAACCCTCCAGTGACACAGTTACAATGCATGGAGATTTACATTAATCACAGTCACTGAGCAAACAGTCCTAGCTTTCAATACAGCACATTCAGTTCACAAAATATCTGGAATGGACTGGATGCTGACATCGCTGGCTAGTAGTCACATCAACCATCACCAATTCCTCCAGTGAAGTCAGTAATGAGAGAGAATGATGGATGTTTTCTTATCGCAGGCTAGATGACTCTGCTCTCTTGTACGTTTGCAATGTTGTAACCATCTTACCCCGAATCTCCGCCCCTCCACAAAAAAAGAAACAATCAGGATATTGTTACTGTGCTTATTTCTCTTCACGGGAACAAACCAGCCAACAGAATGTCACTGGGCACAGTTGCCCTGAACATAGACAGGAAGTGTGGACTTCTCTGAATGTTCCTCTCACTGCTCTAATGCAGAAACGTTGGACTTTCCATACAGAATATGTCTCTGTAATTTATTTATACAAATTCACAAACATCTTAATGCAGTTTTATTTGCTATAAAGCAGTAATTTTACGCTTTTCCCCCTCAGTCCAAAACCAAAACTTAACTTATTCATTAAGACTTATGAATTAATGAGTCAGGTTTAGCTAGTAGATAGGGCGGAATGGGGGCAGTGGCTGTGGAGACTGCATGGTATTCCTCAGTAATCACCACTTTTAACGTCAGCAAGAATTAAATATAGTTCACAACAAGGGAAGAGCCACCGCACCTGAAACATTAAGTTTGATTTCTCTTCACAGATAACTCCAGACCTGCTGAGCTTTCCCTCCAATGTCTGTTTTTGTTTGAGATTTATCATATTGTTCATATCTGGCAGGATGCTTACAAGTAAAAGCAGATGCTAAAAACAAAATGTGCAGGGCTACGGGCACAATACAAGAGAATAATATTAGAAATATCGCTCAGTCCAAACTGGAAGAGACAATGGGCTGAGGTTTCACGACATTTGCTGTAATAATTCTATGTTATGCATTGGAGATTGGGGAGGCAAGCTAGTTCAATGAAGGACACAGAGTGTTCCATCATCAAAAATCTATCCCGATTAATTCATGAAGTTCAGCTGTCTGTAAAATGTATTTTCAAACAAAATAGATTTCCTGAGACTTACAGGATGTTCAGAATTTTTTTTAACTTTCTATCTTAAAGAAAAAACAGATTTCGGCTATAATTCAGGTGTCACAGACACACCAACTGTAACAGAAACAAGAAAGTGCCACATTGTCCAAATATTACAAAGGTCAACTTGTAGTCATGTCAATAAACATGAAATATAGAGATAATGGAAACATGAAATGCAAACAGAAAATGCTGGAGAAACGAAAAAGATGACGAAGTATCTGCAGAGACAACAGAATTGACATATGTAACATGATCTGACACTGTTCTGAAGTCATATTTGAATCAAAGGTCAATTTTTGCATCTCTTCCCAGATGTTGCCAGATCTCAGATATACTGAGTTTCACTCCAGCTCATTTGATTTCTTTCTTCTTTCTGAACTGTGACAAAGTGTCTGATCTGAAGCTGTTTTCTCAGTTGAATCTCGACTAATTTGTTATGGTCATTAAATGAGAAATGACAAAGTTCCTATGTTTCTCAGGGGTCTAAATATCGATGACGGATTGCATTGTGAGAACTTGCTATGAAAATGTTGAAACAAAACAGAAGTTGCTGTAGATGCTCAGCAAGTCTGGCAGCATCTGTGCAAAGAAATCAGAGTGACATTTCAGGTCCAGTGCCCCTTCCTCAGAACTGATGGTAACACGGAAAATGTTGGTTTATATGCAGAAGAGACTGGATATCTCTTAATGGAGACTGTTAGTAGCTAACAATAGGGTGTGAGTAATACAAGGCTATGTGACAACTCGGCCTGGTGTATTGGTAGGGGGCTAGGACATTGGGAATTTCAGATCCGAAAACTATTGATTTTGAGTCTACAGTGCTGCAGGGTTTGCACATGGAAAATGACTTGTTGTTCTTCCAGCTTGCGCGGAACTTGCCTGGAACACTGCAGCAAGCCTGACACAGAGATATTGGCCAGGGAACAGGATGGGCAGTTAAATTGGCAGGCAAATGAAAGCTCAGGGTCATTTGCAGCAGTCCAACTTGGATGTTCTGTGAAGCGGTCACCCAGTCTACTCTTCATTTCCCCGATGTAGAGGAGACCACATTGTGAGGAGAGCATGTAGTAGACCGGATTCTGGGAAATGTTGGTACGGTGCTGCTTCATCTGGAGGGCATAGCTGGGCCCTTGGATACTGATGAGGAGGGACGTAAATGGGAAAGTGTTGCACCTCCGGCAGCGGAAGTGAGGTGGACCTGTATTGGAATTAATAAAGAGTAGACCAGTGTGTCCTGGAGGGAATGATTATTCCAGAAGGTGGACAAGGGAGGAGAGGTGTTTATGTGCAGGTGGGGGCATCTCGCTGGAGGTGGGGAAAATGCGGGCTGATGATCCTCTGCATGTGAATGCTGCTGTGGTAGTAGGTAAGGTCAAGGGAAACTCCGTTGCTAGAGGGAAGGGGAGGGGTAGGCTTGAAGTGCAAGAGATGGGTCAGACTCGGTTGAGGACTCTGTTGACAACAATGATGGGGAATCCCTTGATTGAGGAACAGGGTGGATATTTCAAAGGCTTCCTTGTTGAATTTAGCATCATCAGAAGCAATGAAGTGGAGACGGAAGAACTGGGGGAATGGAATTGAGTCTATGCAGGAAACCTGGTGTGAGGACGTATACTCCAGGAAGCTGTGGGAGTCGGTGGGATAATACTGGATATCAGTGGCTTGTCTATCTCCAGAAATGGAAACAGAGATGTTGAGGAAAGGAAGGAAGGAGTCAGAGATAGACCAGATGAAAGTGATGGAGGGGTTCAAATTCCAAGCGAAATCGGTGAACTTTTTCAATTCCGGACAAGAGAGAGATGCAGCCGCGATGATATCATCTATGTATCGGACAAAGAGTTGTGGATGGGTGCTGAAATAGAACTGGACCGGGGAATGGTCGACGTACTCCAAGAAGAAACAGGCAAACGTGTGTATCCATGCACTTCCTCTGTGGCAGGAGCAGGCTGAAGCAATGGGTCTGCCCAGGCATTTCTGATTGTGAATTTTTGGGTGGGTGATAGAAGCGAGCACTGCTGTCAGAGGACCAACAAATTTGGGGCAGTTAGGGGGAGAGGTGAGTGGAGCAGGAATCTCCAGATGAAATATGGTCAGTTATCATAGTTGATACAATGCCATGCTGTGCCATCGTAGGGTCATAGTGCAGGCGGAAATTAGAGGAGGTATCTGAGAGTGGGAATTCAACCTCTGTAATTTCGAAATCAGTCCCCCAAACTTATCGGGACTGGCTGAGGAACACAGTCAGGGTTGGATCTAAGCACATGAAGCACATGGAGTGTATGCTGTTCAGACAGCGACAGGTTGGATTTGGCGAGGGGAGTGCAGAGAAATTAAGACAACCAATGTCATGTGGAGATTTCTCAATGAACCGATTTAGTTCAGGTAAAAGCCAGAGCGAGGGGTCCAGGTGGAGGGAGAGTGTTGCAG
Organism: Hemiscyllium ocellatum; assembly: GCF_020745735.1. Lineage (NCBI taxonomy): Eukaryota > Metazoa > Chordata > Chondrichthyes > Orectolobiformes > Hemiscylliidae > Hemiscyllium > Hemiscyllium ocellatum. Next base: position 1,159,521 of record NW_026867652.1, read on the forward strand.
CTGGGTAACGGGGTATATGGGACAGGGAGAGGAATCTTGCTGAAAGAAATGGGCACTGAGGTGAAGACAGCGGAAGAGCTCAACTTAATGTCAGGACTAAAATTCTTTAAACTGGGGGCACAGAGAGGTAAAGTTCAGATATTTGCTAAGTACAGAACATTCAGAATCAGAGAGTGAAATTTCAGGAGGGATGGTGAATAAACGACAGGAGGTGGAGTTGGGGAAGGGCATGGAGTCAGAGTGCAGGGTATGGGAGGGGAGGAATTTTCCAGAGGGTCAAGGGCATCTCCACGTTATTGCAAATTGTGTGCCCAGTACATTTGGTTAGCACAATAAATAAGCCGGTGAATAAATTGGAATTGTGGAGTGGTGCAGCCTTGAGACAATATGATGCGATGCTTCTGGACAGAGAAAATGTTGATGTCAGTGGCACTTAGAAAGTAACTGATTGAAAATAATTTTGAAGGTAACCTTATTGTAACGTCATGATTTCACTGGAGTGACACTCAAGCAGCAAGGTCTTACTTTTTGTAGACTTTAGACCAATCTGAAAACGTAATATATCTTGATGTTATTAACAGGACAAATTTGTCCATGGTTTATGAATGCACTAGCAAGGGCAGAATTTATTTGTCATTCCCAATAGCTTTGGGGAAAGTGTCATTGTTCAGTGAGGAAATTACCAGTGCAGAACTTCCTGCAATTCCCATTGACCACAATTTACTCAGGAGCCCTGATGTCACATGAGTCAAATACTACTTTGATGCACCGCAATTTACTCTGACCTCACTTCATTGGAAAATCAGTTAAATGAATAAAGAACAAAGATAGTACAAGGCCTATTTGAACAATGTGCTCACTCTACTCACAATGTTTAAGGGAAAACTGATGCATGAATTTCTGATCCTGAGGAGAGGTTTGTCCGATTTGTGATGAGGCTGTTTGGTTAAATGCTGTGACAGAGAGACAGAAAGACACTTAACTCTGTACCCTGGGGAACAAAACCATCCTGTTCACGGTGCATCAGACAGTGACAGAAACACACCATTGTCTGTTCCTATTGGACATTGGTCATCTCAATCTCATCATTGACTGATGACAAATAGCAGCACAGATGTCAGCTGCTCCCATCATCCCAGTTAGACAACAAAAAGGGGAAGCGATGGCCAGAGAAAGTGGGAGTAACTGGGAAATTGGTGTAACTTACAGTGGGAGTGGCAGAAGAAGAGTGTGAAGAGAGATCATCAGTGGAAGAATATGTAGCAGCAGAAGGGGTAGTGCAATGGGAGTAGGAATGAATGAAATGAGTAGGACGGAGGAGGAAGAATGGCAGATGAAGTTTTAGTGACATGGAAAAGCTTGTTTTTGAGGAAGTGAGATTGGATGAGAAAACATCACTGTACAAGAAAATCGGGATCTGGTTTCCATTCAAAATGTAGAAAGGATTCCTTGTACTTTCTCTTCTATCACTTGATTCTTTTTCAGGTTGGACATGCACTATATATTTCAATATATCCATCAAGTGCAGACGACATTTTTCTTTATCCCCTATGGTGGTGTTTCAATGTTTTTGATTTTATTTGCAGTATATATTTGCTTCCAATTCATGGTGGATATGAGAATATGATTTGATCTTCTGCAGTTTGCCCATAACATAGAATTTATTTGAATATTTATGCTCATCACACTCGCTGATTTAAACAAACAATGAATGAGTACATGTCCATCCTGCAAATTAAAAAAAATCTTCAGCTCTAGCAAGTGCAGGGAATGTTACAAAGAACAGTTCCACACAAAATACTAACGTTCCACTGCAAGGTGCCAAACCCTTGTTTTTCGTAAATTATTTACAATGTTTCTAAATAAAACATGCAGAGGGGCAGGGTGTAAAAGGTGAGTTCAACTCTGTGTCGAAAATGCTATTTGTGGCTCCCTCATTAAATGTGCTAACTACATCACTCACAAATTCACCAAAATAGGAAAAGCAAGAGACTGGAATTGTCAAATCATCCTCTCAATAACATTTGGAGAACAGAAAGGAAATCACTGTTTGTTTGTGATATTCAGAAATGACGACTGTGAGAATATGGGGAGCAGTGGAATGATGACCAATGTTATGGATGACAAAAAGATGACCTCGGTGGATCGCAGTCAGGAGGAAGGTGTTAGGCTATAGGAGGACAGAAACAGATTATTCAGATAGCCAGATCAATGTCTGATGAAATTTAACACCGATAAATTGGGAAGATGCAAGTAAGAAGTACCAAGACATGTGAGTACTCAAAAGTGTGTATGAAAAAGGAAGTCTAAATTTGCTCGTTTTTTCTTTGCAGCAGGAAGGTTGAGGAGGGAACATGGTACAGGTGTACAAGAGCACAAGGGGTATGGAGATGAACAGACAACAGATTTTTTTTTCTTAGTCAAACAATTAAAAACAAAGGGATACACTTTTACAGCAAAAGGCGGGGGATTAAGAGAGGTTTTGTGGAATGTCTTTCAAACTGAGAGGGGAGTATGAATCTGGAATGCGTTGTCTAGGAGGGTGGTTGAGGCAGGTGACCACACAAACTTTTAAACATGTGCTTTGGATATGCATTTGCTGGCACAGACGTGATAGGCCTGTTTTTCATTGCAGGATTCTTTGCAGTGGCAGCCATGAACGCTCTGGTATACTCTGAAACACGAAGCAATGGCAGTTGCTGCTTTGTTCATTTGACTGTACTCAGTAAGTGGCTACATTACAAACCAGCATCATCTCATGCAGCGTCAGCACTTACTCAACCAAAGTCAGCCCAGCTATCTCTGGGAACATCCAGGGTAATTCACATGCTCTGTGCAAGCACTGTCCAACAGCAGCACTGATATTATTCTGGCTGTTTGCTACCATTATTATAGTCACAGCCATAACTTGAACACAGCTTTTCCTTCATTATAATACAGACTCTTATCAATAAGAATGTTATTTCTCTGAAGCATAATAAATTATTTCCCAGGTATTCACTTTGACAAACAGCAGGTTTTCCTGTGTTTTTTTGCCAGTTGTTTCTCACAGAATTCACCCCCCCAACCTTTTTACACTTTAGCATTTTCTTGTGCACTATCTCCCTGATCTCACACACCTCACTCCCTCACATCCCCCACACTCTCCATTCTTATCGATGAATCTCTGAAAAACCTGTGTCTCACCTCGATAATTTATTCCAACTCCCAACTCACATTTTGGACTGATTTGATTCCTTCTCACGGCATAGTCATTAAACTGGCCGTGCCTGATGTCCTATTCAACTCGACCTTCAGATTGGAATGCTATGCTTCTCGGAATTTTCGTGCGTGTATCTGTTTGGCTTGTCCTAGATGGACGTGCAGATGCAGTCGAAATGGCGTACTTTCTCATCTGTATGTAAATCTACTAGTGATAGTGAGTTATGTCTGTTTTTCTGGCTAGTTGTTGTTCATGTATCCAGATGGCTAGTTTTCTGCCTGTTTTTCCGATGTAGTGCTTGTTTCAGTTCATGCAAGGCTTATTCTTCCTGGAGCAGAACAGACAAATATGTGAAAATATTGCGGTGCTCAAAAGTATGAAAAGATGTAAAACAGGAGTACACCGTTTCCGTTAGTTGGCATTACAGCATTAATGAGTTCTAATTTCAAGATTATCAGCAAAATGGCCAGGAGTGAGATAAGGAAAATCTTCTTTATTGGGAGTGTTGTTAGGATTTGGAATGGACTGCCTGGAAGATTTGTGGATGAGCCAGACCTCTGTGGTGGGCAAACGTTGTTGCAGGGGATCATGAGGGACAGGATGTACATGAATTTGGAAAGACAAGGACTGATGCGGGATAATCAACATGGCTTTATGCGTGGGAAATCATCCCTCACGGACTTGATTGAGTTTTTAAAAGAAGTAACAAAGAAGACTGATGAGGGCAGAACAGTAGATGTGATCTATATGGACTTCAGTGAGACGTTAGACAAGATTCCCGTGGTAGACTGATTAGCAAGGCCATATTTCATGGAATACAGGGAGAAGTAGCCATTTGGATACAGAACTGGCTCAAAGGCAACAGACAGAGGTTGGTGTTGGTGGATTATTTTTGAGACTGGAGGCCTGTGACCAGTGGAATGCCACAAGGATCGATGCTGGGCCATCTATTTTTTGACATTTACAAAAATGATTTGGATGCGAGCATACGAGGTCCAGTTAGTAAGTTTGCAGATGACACCAAAATAGGAGGTGTAGTGGACAGGGAAGAGGGTTTCCTCAGATTACAACAGGATCTGGACCAGATGGGCCAATGGGCTGTGAGGTGGCAGATGGAGTTTAATTCAGATAAATGCGAGGCGTTGCATTTTGGGAAAGCAAATCTTAGCAGGAATTATACGCTTAATGGTAAGGTCCTAGGGTGTGTTGCTAAACAAAGAGACCTTGAAGTGGAGGCTCATAGCTCCTTGAAAGTGGAGTCGTAGGTAAATAGGATAGTGAAGAAGGCATTTTGTATGCTTTTGTTTACTTGTCAGAGTATTGATTATAGGAGTTGGGAGGTCATGTTTCGGCTGTACTGGATATTGGTGAGGTCACTCTTGGAATATTGCGTGCAATTCTGGTCTCCTTCCTATCAGAAAGATGTTGTGAAACTTCAAAGGATTCAGAAAAGATTTACAAGGACGTTGCCATGGTAGGAGTATCTGAGCTACAGGGAGCGGCTGAACAGGCTCGGGCTATTTTCTCTGGAACGTTGGAAGCTGAGGGGTAACCTTATAGAGACATTAAAAATTATGAGGGGCATGGATAGGATAAATAGACAAAGTCTTTTCCCTGGGGTGAGGGAGTCCAGAACTAAGGGACATAGGTTTAGGATGAGTGGGGAAAGATATAAAAGAGACCTAAGGGACAACTTTTTCACACAGAGGGTGGTACGTGAATGGAATGAGCTGCCAGAAGATGAGGTGGAGTCTGGTACAATTGCAACATTTAAGAGGCATTTGGATGGGTATATGAATCGAACGGGTTTGGACGGATATGGGCCAGTTGCTAGCAGGTGGGACTGGATTGGGTTGAGATAACTTGCCGGCATGGACAGATTGGACCGAAGGGTCTGTTTCATGTTGTACATCTCTACGACTATAACTGGGTATGTATTTGGAAATGTGAATTTAACAGGCTGAAGATAAAAGGGCTGGCAAATGAGAGGCGCTTGAGAGACACTTCTGCAGCTGATGCACACACAGTGGCCAATGACCTCCACCTATACTTAAAAGTTTTGCACATGTGCCTGATGTGAATAAAAGTTAGCATCAGATTATTTCCCATTGTAAATGCTCGCGAATATCTGGTTATTTAGTGCAGCATAAGCATTTAAAATGCAAGTATTGCAAGGCCAGCATCATTATATAGTCTAATTATTGCTCAGAACATGAATATTTTAAATGTTCAAACTTTGTGAGACGATTTGTAACTCGGCTGCTCGTTGTTTGTGGATCTGTTCACGGAGCTGGGAATTTGTGTTACAGACGTTTCATCCCCTGTCTAGGTAACATCCTCAGTGCTTGGGAGCCTCCTGTGAAGCGCTTCTGTGATGTTTCCTCCGGTATTTATAGTGGTTTGTCTCTGCCGCTTCTGGTTGTCAGTTCCAGCTGTCCGTTGCAGTGGTCGGTATATTGGGTCCAGGTCGATGCACTAATTGATTGAATCTGTGGATGAGTGCCATGCCTCTAGGAATTCCCTGGCTGTTCTCTGTTTGGCTTGTCCTATAATAGTAGTATTATCCCAGTCGAATTCATGTTGCTTGTCACCTGCGTGTGTGGCTACAAAGGATAGCTGGTCGTGTCATTTTGTGACTAGTTGGTGTTCATGGATGCGGATCGTTAACTGTCTTCCTGTTTGTATTGTCTCCCTCGAAAACTAAATGTGGAGTGGTCTATTGACGTGCTGTTAGTTGCAGAGTAGGTAGTAATACTTTGATTCCAGAGGCTTCAGTGAGCAGCAACACAGCAAAAGTTGCAGGCAAGCTCAAGTAAAGTCTTTTTAACGCTAGTCGGACAGCAGTTGAGATGGCAGTTAGGACAGTTGCATGTTCCTCCTGCGGGATGTGGGAGCTCAGGGAGATTTCCACCGTCCCTGATGACTACACGTGTGACCAGTGCAACCAGCTGCACCTCCTGGGAGACCGTGTTCAGGAGGTGCAACTGGCTGCTCTCTGGATCATCCAAAATACTGATAACTTCATAGATAAGAGCTTTAGTGAGATGGTAACGCCCATGTCCCCCCTTAGCCATGTTCGGGTAAAGACTATAATATCCCAGGCACATGTAAAGATCCACGCTCTGAGTTCATATGCATTACTTGTCAACCCTGTTCCATTTAAATAAACGAGATTAATCCAACAGGCGTTCCTTGCTTACAGCTGTGTTCCAAGCAGAGAGTAGCTGAGCGACCACCGGGAATGGCAAAGGGAATAGGCAGAGAGTGCAGGAATCCCCTGTGGCCATTCCTCCCGAAAAGAAGTATATCATTTTGGTTACTGATTGTGAGTGTTGGGAGATGGGGGATGCGTGTCAGGCAATGACCGTTCAGGGGAAAGCAGCAGTAGCCAGATTGGTTGCACTGCGACTGGCTCTCGGATAGGATAAAGATAAACAGCGTCTTCGAGATAGGAGATTAGATTGTTAGGGAGACACAAACGGGAACCCAGAATGGTGTGTGGCCTCTCAGGTGTCAGGGTCCAGGATGTCTCTAAGTGGCTGCTGAACGTTCTCGGGGAGCGGGGGTGTTTGAGCTGCTAGAAGTCATTGTGTACATTGATACAAATGACACAGGAAGACATAGGAATGTGGTCCTACAGAGTGATTACTGAATGCTAGGAGAAAAGTTAAACAGCAGGACCTTAATAGTGGTAATCTCCTGATTACTTCCAGTGTCATGAGGTAGTGAAGGTAAGAATAGGAGGATATTGCAGTTAAATATGTGACTAAAGAATTGGTGCAGGAGGAGGGATTCGTATTTAAAACATTGGGAGCTTTTCTGTGACAGAGTTGACCTGTTCAAGGCGGACTGGTGGCACATGCAATGGAGTGGGGGGGGGGACCAATATCTTCGCAGCCAGTTTTGCTAGTGCTACAAGGGAGTGTTTAAACGAGATTGGCAGGAGGTGGTATGCTGAAGAGCTGGGAGGCAAATGTGAGGCTGGAAGGAGATATAGTATTCAGAATAGTACGTTGAAGAGATAGATTAGGCAGGAATACGATAGGGAGCAAGGAATGTCTACGGATTAAATTGCACTTATTTCAATGCAAAATGACTAACAGGTAAGGCCAATGAATTTAGGGTGGTGATAGGTAATCGGCGCTGGATAGAGTAGCTACCACAAAAATATGGCTGAGAGATGGATATTACTGACCGCTTAATGTAACAGGGTAAAGTGCATTAGGAGGGACAGAGATGGTGGAAAAAGGGGAGGGAGTTCATTTCTGATTAACGGGAGTACCACAGCAGTGATCAGAGATAAAGTAACTGGTGAATCATCCAATGAGGCTTTGTGGGTGGTACTAAGAAAAAAGAAGGGGATGGTGACATTAATGGGGTTGTACTATTGCCCCCAAATAGTCAACAGGAATTACTGGAACAAAAATATCTAGAGAGATTGGGAAGACGTGCAGGAACATTCAGGTTGTCATAATAGGGGTTTTAATTTTTATAACAGACTGGAACTGCCAGAGCATTGAGCCATTCGATGGGATGGACTCAAGTAGGTGCGTCAGGAAACTTTCCTCAAGCAGTATATAGAGGGTCCTAATCAGGAAGGGGCAAAATATGACCTACTCTTAAAAAATAGGCCAGGACAGGTGAGTGAGGTGACAGTAGATGTGCACTTTGTGACCAGTGACCATAGTCCTATTAATTTTAAAATAGTTACGGAGAGGGGAAAATAATTGGTCCACAGATTCAAGTTCTAAATTAGGACAAGGTTAATTTTGATGGACTTAGAGAGGAGTTTTCAGGGTTTGATTAGAGTAGTTTGTTTGCAAGCAAAGGGAGCTCCAGCAAGTGGTAGTTTAAGGTCTATATGTTCCTTGGGGGTGAAAGGAAAGTTGATAGGAATGAGGAACCCTGAACTACAAGAGATGTTTAGATTTTGACAAAATAAAATGTGGAGGCGTGGGTCAGATACAGGCAGCTGGAATCAAAAAAATCCCTGGAGGTGTGCAGGGGATACAGGAGTTTACTGAAGAAGGAAATCAGGAAGACGAATAGGGGGGATGAGGTAACCTTACCTGAGAAGATCAGGGTGAATCCAAAGAGGCTCTTTAAGTATATTAAAGGAAAAACATTAACTAGAGAGAGAACAGGACCCTTCAAAGACCAAAGTGGACGTGCATGTGTAGTACCATAAAAGATAGGCAATGTCCTCAACAAATATTTCTCCTCTATGTTTACAGTGGGGAAAGGCATGAATACTTGGGAGTTTGGGGAAATTAGCGGTGATGTCTTGGGGACATTCCATATCACAATCGAGGAGGTATTGGATGTACTAGAATGTTTGAAGTTGGAGAAATCTCATGGGCCTTACCAGATATATCCAAGAACACTGCAATGGGCTAGAGAAGAATTTGCGGGGGCCCTGGCTGATAATTTTGATCATCAATTATCACAAGTGAGATCCCAGTAGACTGACGGATAGCAAATGTTGTGTCCTTATTCAAGAAGGACTGAAAAATAAAGCCTGGGAAATACAGACCAGTAAGCTTAACACCTGTGTTAGGTAAATTGCATGAGAAGATTCTGAGGGATAAGATGTGCATGCATTCGGAAAACAGGGTTTGATTAGGAATAGTAGGCAAGGCGTTTTGAGTGGAAGTTCATGCCTGACGAATTTCCTAAAACTCTTTACTGACGTGACTAGGAAGGTCGAGTAGGTCAGGCTGGTTGACATCCAAATGTGTGGTGCTGGAAAAGCACAGCAGGTAAGGCAGCATTCGACGGGCAGGAGAATCGACATTCCGGGCAGGATGCCATCATAAGGAATGTACAAAACACCGATACTCCTGCTTCTCGGAGCTGCCTGACCTGCTGGGCTTCTCCACTGCCACGCCTACCGACTCTGATCTCCAGCATCTGCAGTGATTACTTTCTCCAAGGGTGGTAGACCCTTGGAGAAAGTGTATTTCAGTTACACCAGAGCAGGATGAAGCTTTTCAGCCCCTGGCGCATGTTATATAGTTACAGGAGGAGACCAATCAGCTCCTTGCGTAGATAGAAATAGACCCAGTTTAGATCATGCTGCAACAGTGTCTGACTATTCAGCTACTTGAAGTCAGTCACACAGGAAATGTAAGCTGCAACAAAGTGACTGGATTATATGGTATACTGGAATAACACCAGGCTATATCCCCTCAAGCCTGCCCTTCCCTCCAGTAAGGTCAGGGCTGATCTCTCTCGACCACAATTTCTATTTCATGTCCAATTCTTCGTAGCCCTCAACTCCCTGATGTGTCAAAATCCATTAACATCTCCCTGTTCCCAAAATCACTTCAGAGGTGTAGCTGTCTGGGATAGAGAAGCCCCAACAGTCGCTACCCTCTGAGAGAAGGAAACAGTCCCCACACATATACCTTGGCCTATTGATATGAGCAAAAGTTATGGACATAGCGTCCAGCTGTCAACTGGAACATTCCTACCATTGAGCAACTCGGTGGTATCCTTTACCTGTGTTTCCCACCTCACCATGCCGCCTGCTCCTACTCCCCCACCTCGCCTCTTTATCTGTACAAACACCCCCAGTCCTGAAGAAAGGGTATACCCAAAGTATGGACTTCGTCTCCTGATGCTGCCTGGATTGTTGTGTTCTTTTAGCCTCCTGCATTCCAACATTCACATTTTTAAACCAAAATCTCTTCTTGTGCAATAGGTCAGAGAGAGTGAACGAGCTGCGCCTCTTCTTATCCAATAGCTGCGATGAGCTGAATGGCTTTCTCATATTTCCGTGAAACCAGTTTTAGATGACGAATGAGCTCCTCGTTTTTAGTCCTGTGGAAATGTTCAGGTTCCAGTAGTACTGTTACATGTTAACAGCACGAGCTTGAATGTTGTCCAGGTTTTGATACTTTATGCGATCTTTTCTGAGCATCCTGCCTTCTGATCGAACTATGGAGGATCAGACATTGCTGAAGCAGCTGAAGGTGTTCATGTCGATGAAGCTACCAGGAAGATGGCCCACAGAGATATCCTGGGACTGAGAGGATTGATCTCCACCAGCCACATTGTGTTCTGAATGGCCCAACCAGTGGGGAGTTTACAACCTATTCCCACTAGGTTCAAGTTTATTCAGTCTCCTTGACACCTTGTGCAGTCATGGGGTAAAAACAAAGACTGCAGATACTGGAAACCAGAGTCTAGATTAAAGTGGTACTGGAAAAGCACGGCAGGTCAGGCAACATCCGTAGAGCTGGATAATCTACGATTCGGGCAAAAGCCCTTCATCAGGAACAGAGGCAGGGTCCCTGTAGAGTGCAGAGATAAATGAGAGGAGGGTGGAGGTGGGGAGAAAGTAGCATACAGTACAATCGGTAAATGGGGGTGGGGAAGAAGGTGCTAGGTCAGACGAGGGGGCAGTGGTTATGTCGAAAGGAGGATAAGCAGGTAGGACAGGTCATGGGGACGGTACTGAGCTGGAAGTTTGGCACTGGGGTGACGGAGGGGAAGGGGAAATGGGGAAATGAGGAAACTAGTGAAGTCTAAATTGACGCCCTGGGGTTGAAGTGTTCTGAGGCAGAAGATGAGGCGTTGTTCCTCCAGGCGTCTGGTGGTGAGGGAGCGGCGATGGAGGACGCCCAGGACCTCCATGTCCTCGGCAGAGTGAGAGGGGGAGTTGAAATGTCGGGCCACAGGCCGGTGTGGTCGATTGGTGCTGGTGTCCCGGAGATGTTCCCTAAAGCGTTCTGCTAGGAGGCGTCCAGTCTCCAAAGTGTAGAGGACACCGCCTCTAGAGCAACGGATGCAATAAATGATATATGTGGATGTGCAGATAATACTTTGATGGATATGCAAGGTTCCTTTAGTGCCTTGGAAGTAGATTAGGGACGAAATATGATGTGTGAATTAGGAGGATGTCATTGATGCTACAAAACGACAAACCAACGAAGTATAGACTGCAAAAACAGACTGCTCCGTGTTGTTCCTCCTAGCTCCCTTGATAATGGTTCACGTGCGTTACATTAACGTGGTTTCCTGATGGTAAGGAGACACACCGGATGGTTTGTGCGATGTCTCAAGGAAGCACTTCCATCTCTGAGAAGACAGACTAATCTTCTGCATGGATGTCAGAATTTATTGAGAATGGCCAACTCCATCAGTGTGTGGCTGCTGACAGGTTTGTGAACAACATGATGCTCAGTGCAGGGTCTCACTCCAACTGTACATTCAGACGGTGAGAGTTTGTTCAGAGCATGGAGCTCTCACTCAACCAACATGGGGGCTCCACACAGATATGTAAACTATCATAGAGTAATAGAGTTCAACAGGTCCTTTAGCCCACTGGCCCATTCCAACAAAAATGTTCATCCATGCTAACTCCATTCCCTGCATTTGTCCCATATCGTTCTAAACGTTTCCGATCATAAATTTGTCCAAATGTGAATGTATGTATTGCGGAAAACACGTCATGTTTTGTTTTGGAAATAATGAATGTTGGTTAATAACACTTACGTTTTACTGCAATCACATTTTATCTTTTGTCGCATCACAAGTTAAACATTCATTTCCTTCACAATCTCTCTATGGTACCATCACCGCATGGATTAGTCTTGTGTAACACCGTTACACTGTCTCATTGTGGCAAGGAGATCATTCCTTAAAAAGGAGAGAAAATCTGTTCACAGTGCCCCAAATACTGTCTCAATATCACTCTACAACTTCAATAAAGTGTCTTCACTCTTATACTTCCATTATTTTTCAAAGAAGGACAGCACACATTTACTGTGCTGGTTACGTATTGCTCCGTATGACTTCTGTCAGTGGCTCATGACCAGGGACATCCAGCTCTTTTTCACTAAGAGCACTTCCCATCATCTCGCCTTCTCATAAATACAAAATGAGAAGGATGGCATGTTTTGCCAAATCATTTCATTGCCTCGCAAAGCGCTGTGCTTTAAGCACAGCCACGCCGATAGCACAACACTAATGCCATGGAGATGGTTGAAAATGCTGAGGAGGTGATGGCCTAGCTGTGTTATCTCTGGAATATTAACCCAGGGACACAGATGATGACCCAGACCCCGGATTTGATTCTCTCCACGGCAAATGTTGGAAGTTGAATTCACTAATAGTTCAGGAATTGAAAATCAAATGAAACAATTAAACCACTGTATTTGTCCGACCTGGCACACTCATGCCTTCAGGGACGAAAATCTACCATCTTCACCTGGTTGGTCTTACATGTGACCCCAGATCCACAGCACTGTGGTTAACACACAATGGCAATTTGAAATGGCCAAGCTAGCCACTCTGTTACATCAAAGTCTACAAAGAAATGAAACCGGGCGGATCTCAGCACTGACTACTTACAGCCCATGGACTGCAGTGCATCAGGAAGGCAGCTGACCAATACATTCTCAGGACAATGAGGAAAGAAAATTAATTACTAACCCACCATCCTATTAATGAATAAAGGAAGATGATCACACTCACGGAAGAGAGACAAAGGGACATAACTCACTTCAAACTGGGACTTTGATGTACACATTACAAGGGCATGAATTTCAATAATGTGGGAACAGGAGAAAAATTAAAAAGATTAATCTGGATTTTTATTTCCATTCCAGCTGATCATCAACAATCCCTTTGTTTGTTTCTTCCTCTCTATCTCTCTCTTTCTCTATCTGTTCAACTCCCTCCTTCTCCCCTTCACAAGAGACATCCCTGTCACCAACATCAGTCACATTATTTCCCAGTTACGTTCAGTTTTGATGTATGGTCGTTGGATTCGAAATGTCACTTCTATTTTTCTCTCGACCTGAGGCTGTCAAATATCTTCAGTTTCTCTGGCACTTCCTCGTTTTTTTTGTTTCTGATCTCTAGCATCATTTTTTTTTCAACCTTTCATGTTGTTATGACATGGGATGTCTGCATCACTGGCAAGGGCAGCATTTGTTGGCCTCACTAAATGCCTTTCACTGTGAGGTAATTCCTCAAGGCAGTTGGTTTGACGCCAGTCTTAATCCAGACCAGATATTAATGCTGGATATATTTAACAAAGGACAACAGTTAAATAGATAGACTTATTGACGAAGTACTGGTGGGATTACATTAGTAAAATTCGCTTTTATTTCCTGTTCCTGTCATTTGATTTTAAGTTCTGTCATTCTCTGAAATATGATTTGAAACAGTGTCATGAGTGTAGTACCGTGGGTCACTGAATTACGTGAACAACGACATTACTACTCTGACACAGTGTTCCTGTCATGAATTTACTTTACAGACAAGAACAAGATTTTGATGGAAACATTTGTAACGGAAAGAGTGATTAGAAGAGAACTGGAACCATAAAGTCTGAATTTTACCAAGGTATAGATCATGGTTTATTTAGCACCCGCACTGACGTCCAGATGGTGTCTGGGGATGTCATGGAGCTGGTCGTGGGTAGCTTTGGTGATGGAGAGACTACCAAGACATAAATCAATTAGGGGCAAATCGATACTTTGGGATTGTGAACAGTCTTGTTCTCAGATGTTTGTGAGGGCGGGAGTGTGGCCGGTTCTGAAATTTGTGGGGAATGAATGGATTTGAAACTGAAGACAAAAGTTTCGATCTTTACTAAATATAGATAACCGAAATATCACTGAAATTCGCCATGGCTAGTGGGAATAATAAATTGATAGAGATGGGGAGACTTACCAGGAACGCCCACAATAGCGAGCATGGGATAGTAACCAGCCTGAATAATCAGCAGTACACCATTTATCCGATGTGATAATATGTGCCAATACCAGGAAACAAGGAGAAGACCATAGGATAAACTCCTGTCCATTTTTCCAGCATTCCCTTCTATTTTTCTTAGATTCTGAACCGCTGGTGCGACATCCCAGTCTACTGTTCTCAGATTCTGATCCATTGTTGAAACATTCCAGTCTATGGTTCCCAGATTCTGTTCTCTCCTCTCCCTGTCTCTGCTACAGCTGATCGCTGTTAGTGTTGGAGGTGATGCATCCGCAGCTATAATGGGGTAAAGCATTGCAAGAACCCCTTTACATATACAAGAGGAAAGCCATCCAGTGACAAAATTAGGATCCATGGAGGCTGACATCAATCACAGTCACTGAACAAACAAATCCAGTTAACTCCTTTCAGTATTCTAGCTTCAGTTCACAATAACATTTGGATTGAATTGAATTTTGACATCGCTGGCTAATGGCCACATCTTCCATCAGCAATTACTGTCGTGAAGTTAGTTGTGACGGAAAATGATGGATGTTTTCTTGTCTCAGGCTCGATGCTTCTGCAGTGTTGTCCATTTGCAATAGTATAACTGCCTGACCGCTCCACCATGACCACCCAAAATACACACAATCTAGATATTGTTAACATGCTGATTTCGCCTCGACTAGAACAGGTGCCTAGCAACAGATTTTCAGTGGGTATATTTGCCCTGAACATGCACAGGAAGTGCGGATCTGGCTGGACATTCCTCTCGTTGCTCTAAGAGACAATGTTGAATCTTCAACACACAATACGATTAAGCACTGTTTTCTGTAAACTCACGAACACCTTAATACACTTTATTGACTTCAAAGCAGTAAGACTTACATTTTTGGAATCCAGTCCAAAGCCAAACGTGGAATGTTGTCCTAAAACCAGTCCTTGATTGTCCTTGATTTCTTTAAAGAGGCTCTAAATGACCCAAGATTGTAATATGTCAGAATTTTGAAAGGTTCGTTTGTGCCCTTGTGTTTATACCTAACAGATAATGCCTCATTCAGAAGCCTTTCGTGACTTTAAAAAGAAACCTGCATAATCAAGAAGACGTGGCCAGCTCCCTAGCTGGACAGGTTGAATCAGTTCTGGAGATGGTTGAGTCAGGATCACTGGACGCTCTCTGCCTCCTTCAATGCTTCTGACTTTGTAACCTGTCAGCAGTTGTGTCAGTTTTACACTTGGTGCTCAGGGGTTTGTTTATTGGGATTGTTGCAAGTATTCTGGAACAGCATCCTTAAGTCGGAATAGCCTGCTGGTTTCAGACACGATACGTTATTCAGGAATTCTATTTTCGGTTCCTTATGTTTCATTTGGTAAATTGGTAAATAAATGTTATGTATTTAAAACTCGGCAGTCTCACCAGCTAATTCACTCTGGGAATATCAGCTACACACTAACCTTCAACAAGCAGCATATTTATGGGTCTGGGCTACCTGCTTAAAATGTTTTGAGGGGTTGGGTTTGATCCATAACAGACTGGGGGCATTTTGCAGTATTTAGATAGCGAGTGCCAGGTGTTAGTGTCTCTTATTTCGTGTGTTGATTGGCGAGTAAACAGAGCTTCAGATGGCGATGGTTCTTGCAGGAACCAAGCTTGTTTTGGAGCTGGAAAAAGTGAGCTTGGGGGTTTTACAAAATGCACATAAGTCCAAGCAGCAAGAATTAGTAGACGAAGGGAATTGAAACCACTTCCTAATGTGAGGAAAGATGAGATGATTGCAGCAGTAGCTCAGCATTCCAATTTGCTGGAATCTCCATCAGGATCTGTAGAGATGACTAAACTTCAATTGCAAAAGAAGCAGCTCGAGGTAGAAGCAGAAATGAAGCAGTTTGAGCTACGATCAACATTAGAAGAGGAAGAAAGAGAACGAATAGGTTTAGCGGAGGAAAGAGAAAAAATAACAAATAGCTTTCGCAGGAGAGAAAGGAAAAAGGAGAGCATTTGAGCTTCAGAGATGGACACTGAGAGAAAGTGGCTAAACATGTTCAGTGGCCAGTGACCATGTGGGCTTTGTTGACCCAAACAAAACTTGTAGGTAGAGCTAGTGAGGTATTCGCAACACTATCAGAGGAGGGACCTGGGGTGAATGAGGAGGGGACATGTGCATATGAGCTTGTGCCAGAAGCCAACAGACAATGTTTCAGTAATCTAAGGAGGGATCCTGATCAAATTCATGTTGAGTTTGAAAGGATCAAACAAAGTAATTTTGATAGATGGGTAAGAGCTTTTAAAAGAGAGCAAACCTACAATGCTCTTCGAGAAACAATTAAATTGGAGAAGTTCAAACATTCACTATGTGACATAGTGCAAATTCATTTGGAAGACTGGCCGCTGAAGTGGCTAATGATTATGACTAGTGATTAATGATTATAAAGCTTGTTTTGGCTTCCAGAATCAATTTCAGTCCATGATGGATAGAAACTGGGGCAAAGAGAAATCCTCACGTAGAAAGGGGAAGGTAGATCTCGGTGAAGATCGAAATGATAACTTTCCACAGGGTAAAAAGGAAATACTTGAAGGAGACAAAGACGGTTACAAGCTATGGTGTTTTCATTGCAACAAATTAGGACACATGAAATCACTGTGCTGATGGGTTCAGGGAAAAAAAAAACACAGACGCAGGAAAACAGGATAAGCCTGTGAGTTTTGTAGGAGTGATAACAGAAAACACAGTGGAAGCTGGAAATCTGCATTAGAGTGCACAAACTGATCGGAGGTTTGTTAAGGAGGAAGCGACAGATCTGCTCAGAAAATATACCTGCAAAGTGAAAGATTATTCACATAGGGCAGGTAAAGAGGATGCAATATTAAGGGACACCGTATTTTCTCAGTCTATGCTTCTGCAAGATGAGGCGATATGTACTCCTGAAGAACTATTTACAGAAAATGTACTGCTAAAGGGAATTCATCTTGAGACAAAAAGTATAACATTTTGTAAAGCGAGGATAACATATTCAGAAAAAATGTGGAGCAATTGTGGGAGGGGTATTGAACAAACTCTCAGCTCCAGGAATGCAATTTATCCTTGCCGAAAATATAGCTGATTCACCGGTAGGAGTCCTGCCTGCTCTGGTTAAAGAGCCAGTGGAGATGCAGGTAACTGAAGCAATGCAGGAGTGTGATCCTGAAAACTTTCCTGATTGTGGGTTAACAAGTTCCCAGTGTCACCAGTTGAAACAGGCAACATCAACAATGTAAAGCTGAGGAAGCTTAAGTGGCATTAACGTAGAATTTGTTCCATCAGAAAGTTGAGACAAAACAGGAGCAAGTAGGGTATCATGCATGTATTTTGAGTTCTGCTAAACTAATTTAGTCACAACAGAAAGATAAAAGATTAAACCAGTTGCATCAAAAAGCATATACATTAGGAATTTTGAATGTATCCCTGAGTGTCATTACCTAAAATGATGTCCATATAAGGAAATGGAGACAATCACATAGTCAAAGAAGTGAGAAATGGGAAGAGATTCATCAAATCATTTTGCCAATGGTGTATAGAAAGGAGGTGATGCGAATCGTGCATGAGCTACCACCTAGAAGACATGTAGGAGTGACGAAAACACACGCTGAAATACAGAAACATTTTACTGGCCTGGACTGCAACAGGATGTATTTGAATGTTACCAGACGTGCCATACAAGTTAGGTAATTGGAAAAACCCAGGTGATGATAAAACCTGCACCTTTCTTAACTATTCTGGCATTTGAGGCACCTTTTACTACAGTCTTAATTGTTGGGTTGGGCCCCGAACACACAAAAAAGTGGGCACTAGTATTTGCAAACAATAATGGATGCATCGACATGATTTCCAGAGGCAACCCCAAGATGCAAAATCATGGCTAAAAGAATTGCAGAGGAATTATTCATTTTTAAAATATATAAGACCACCAAAAGAGCTACAGTGAGATTTAGGGTTCAAAGAACATATATAACTTATTCACGATAATGTCTTAGGAATAAAGCAATTCAAATCCACTGCGTCCCATCCAAAATTACAGGGAGCGCGATAAAGGTAACATTAAACATTATAGACCATGTTAAGGGCTTATGATCAGGATTATCCAGATGATTCGGTTAAGGACGCTCAATTTGCGCTTTTTGTGATCAGGGATGCACCAAATTAACAGAGCAAATTCAATCTATTTGAACTAGTGTTTGAGCCATTAAAATTGATTAAGGAAAACGTCGTAAATCAGAATTCAAAGGTCACACTTTTGGATTATTTCTCAATTTTTTGGGAACGATTAATAGCGCTGGGGAATTGGCTGGACAGCATTTAAAACAATTGCAGCATACATTAAAACAAGAAGCAGACAGGAAATTTAAAATTTGCAGTTTTGCTAGCGGGGATAAGTTATTACTGTTGCTTACAGTGATAGGTGAACCTTGAAAAGCAAGGTTTACTGGACCTTGTAAAATAAAAAGGATATTGAGTGGGGGTAATTAATTGATAAGGACTCCAGACAGAAAGACATCTCGCAGCGTATGTCATGTGAATATGCTCAAAAGGTATTTTTACACGGAAGCAAGGAAAGCAACGGGAGAAAGTATGAATGATTATGGCGTTCCTTACATAAAGTGGACAATAAGGTAGTTGTCTAAAATTGGGATAAATTATTGAGTTACTTTTCTGAGAAGAATTGAAATTACTAGAAGGTTGTATTACTAATACATGGGAAGATAAGCAGAAATTAACTTGTATGACACGTCTGGTAAAATTCAACTACATCCTGTTGCAGTCCAGACCAGTAAAATTGTGCATACTGTAGCTATAGGTGATGCTGTTATGAGTAAGCAACATCCGTACGGGCATAATCCTCTAAAGCTGGCACAGGTTCAGAAGGAGATTGAATGCATGGTGGGAGATGACATAATCAAAGTGCGTTACAGTGACTGGAACTCACCCATAGTCATGGTGCCAAAGCCAAATGATACCCAACGGTTATGTGTGGACTATTGTAAAGTCAATGCAGTTGACAGGATTGATATCTGCCCTGTTCTGCGATTAGAAGACGGTTTTGAAAATGTGGGACAAGCAACTTTCATTTGGTATGAAAACCGTGCCGGCCACATTTCAAGGGCTAACCAATAAGTTACCAGATTATCCAAATGTGTGGTGTGCATTGATGACCTGGTGAATTTTAATCAGTCATGGAAGGAACATTTACAGCATTTATCGGATTTGTTTAATTAGCTTCGGAAGGCAGGCTTGGTGGTAAACCTGGCAAAAATTGAATTTGACAAAGCACAAATCACCTTCCTGGGCCATGCTATTGGACACAGATGAACGGTGTCATGGGATGTAAAAGTGAAGACAATTGGGGAATTTCCCATACCGTTGACAAAAGGAGCAGTACTATGGCTCCTGGAATTGTGTAGCTTTTATCGAAGGTATGTGCCTCATTTTCGCAATGTGCATGCTCCACTCACTGAATTGTTGAAGAAAGACGAGAGGTTTCAGTGGACAGAGGACTGTCAAAAGGCATTTGACGGCATGAAATATGTATTAACCACTGCCCCACTGTCAGCCACACCTTAATATGCAAAACCATTTAAGATGGCTTTAAATGTGAGTGATGTGGATGTCGGTGCTGGGCTCCTGCAGGAAAACGACGAGAAGACAGAAAGACCTATAAGTATTTCTCCGAGAAGTTGAATGCTCAATGGTAGAAATATTCAACAATTGTGAAAGTGACTGTGAGCATTGTGTTGGCACTATAACGTTTCAGTATTTATATTAGCAGCAACACATCTGAGACAACCATTTACATTGTTCATAAACCATTGACGTTTCTGGAGAAATTTAAGTACAAAAATGCGAGATTGTTTTGCTGGAACCTGTTGGTGCAGCCATTCAATTAGAAAATTGTGCATGTGGCAGGTCTAGAAAACATGATTGTTGATGTATTGTCAATACCTGAATGACAGATTGAGGCACTCAGTGATGGGAATACCACACACTGAATCCGGATGCAGTTGTGCATTTTTGCATGTTTATAGTAAATGTACGGACATCCCTATTTTAACCACATTTTCGTTGGGGGGTTCGGGGTGGGGGGTGGGTGGGGTGGAAGGGGGGTTGAAACCTGAAGACATCTTTGGATATTGATGATTCAGTTACATATCGGGGAGTTGTCACAAAGGTAGTCACTTTACAAAGTTATGTTGTTCTTGAACTGTTTTCAGAGATTTTCTAACCATCCCAAGGTCCCAACATGTCTCAATTTTGAATGCTTCATTAGGGTGCTTTGGTTTTTACCTAACAAATAATGTCTCGGGCAGAAGCCTTTCAAGTCTCCAAGAAAAAAAAGAACTGGTGTAATCAAGGGGATGTGGCCAGTTCTGCAGCTGCACAGGTCAGTACAGTTCGAGGGTTAGTTGAATCAGGATCATGGTTGAAACTAGACGCTCTCCTCCTCCTTCTGCCCTCTGACTTTGTGACCTTTGTAAGCTTTGTCTGTGTTTTTTTTAACTTTTTGTGCTAGGGGTTTGTTTACTGTGATTATTGCAAGCAATCTGGAACAACTTCATTAAGTTGTGTCAGCCTGACAAGTTTGGACAGGAAGAATTATTCAGGTACTGGATTTTCCCTTTGTTGTGTTTCACTCCTTACTTTTGCAATTAAATTCTGTTGGTTTCAACGTTGGCGGCCAAATGCCTGATTTTTCTATCCTTTCTGTGACACTTAACACCTGGAACGTTGAATTGTCAGTCTTGAACATCTCTCAGGTGGAAGTGAGGACTGCAAATGCTGAGATTGGAGTCGAGAATGTGGGGCTGGAAAATTAAGCAGGTCAGGCAGCACTGGGGGAGCAGGAAAATTTCCGTTTTAGGCAAAAGTCCTTCATCAGTTCATTCCTGATGAGGCGCTTTTGCCAAAACGTTGATTTTCCTGCTTCTCACATGCTGCCCTCTCCTGCTATGCTTTCCCTGCACTACACTCTCGAATTGAACATCTCTCAAACAACTTTCTGTAATTAATATGATGTCCCAGTCCCATGTTCTTAAACATGCTTTGAGTTCATCAACCTTCCCTGTAAGACCACTTACATTTAAATAAATGCAATTGAGTGCTTGAGGGTTACTGTATGCGCTTGAATCTCTCGACTTTCTTTTCTAACTGACATGCTATCGTTACATTCATAAATTTCTCCATCCATCCTCCAATTTGTTATGCTACTTGGAATATCCCCCTTGCTGTCTCTATCCATATAAAGTCTCCCTACATAGAATGAGCAAATCTCTCTGCGAAGATATTGGCTGCTTTCCAGTTTAAATTAGACGATTCCTTTCTGAACAGGTCTTTTCTATTCTAACATAGATTCCTATTTCCCAAAAATCGAAATCCCACAACGATATAATACTTCTTCAGCCATTGATTTTTCTCCTTTAACCTTGTGTTCCTTGCCAGTTGGGGTTGGCATTGGGAGTAAATCAGAAATAACTAATTTTATGGTTTTATTTTTAATCTACTACCTCCCCTCTTAAATTCATTCTGTACTGCTTTAACCTTTCCCTGAAATATCATTCCTATTACTATGTACAATAATTTCTGGCTACTCAATTTCACCTTTAACAATGCGCTTGAAAAGTTTAGAGATGTTCTTAATCCTAGCACAGGGAAAGCAACAAACCATCCTAAATCTATGGTCACTGCCATAGAATCTCCTGTTGATGCCCCTGACAGAAGAGCTCACTGTAGCAATAATTCTACTAAATCTTGTCAAACGCTGCCAAACATAAGAATCATTCCAAGTGTCCAATAACTGATGACTCTTCCATTTTCCTCAGAGACACAATTCCCTTCAGCAGTTCTAAAAGCTGGAAATCATTTTGATAGAGGCATAATCACAAGAGAATTTTGAACTATATTCCTATCTTTTCTGACTACCATACATCTATCTGACTGATTTGCTGGGTTTTTTAAATTTCTAAGTCTACCGACCATCCTCTCTGTCTCTTAAATGTGACCTTAAAAGCAGGATTTTATTTTCCTACACAGTATGTTACCTTTCATTACCTACAGACAATGGAAGAATATGTACTTATACGTTTCAAACATATAAAAATTAAATAAAATCGACCATTTAGCTAATTAAATCAATAAAAGTATTTCCCTTCAACAAATTCTGAGAAGAAACGTCTTCTCCAGACCTGAGCATGTGTAGAACTCTCCAGAATGAAGGGGCAACTCCTTTGTCTTTTTTTAAAACTGATTAACTTTTCAAAACTAAAACATCTATTGTTGTGTAATAAAAGAAACATTATAAAACATAAATAGACATTTCTTTTTTCGTAAACCACCTTAAAAAGATATTTTTTTAAAAAAAATAGTCGTTTGAAAGAAAGTCGGGAGTTGTTTTGCTTTTTTTGTTTGCTTTTGAATGTTAATAAAACAAAACAGAAAAAATAATGATAAATTAATATACTATGATAACTATATCAACTGGAAAAGAAGATTACATGAAATATTTGACTGCCTGAAATCCCAGGAGCAGCTGTAAGACACATGCTGCTCTAAGAACATTTTTTTGGACCTGTTTTTACAATATGAAGAAAAGTGGGCGTATGTTTTAATAATTTGTTTTCAATTCAAGGCAACTTACGATATAATTTGATCCCCTGCCGTGAGGCTATATATGTAGAATTTAATTGAATCTTTATCATCATCCCTCTAGCTCTTTCAAACAAAATTATGAATCTGTGTCCGTTGTACAGACAGAAAGTTCCTTCAGCTCTGACTGTTGCAGGGAACGATAGAAAGAACATTATCCAGGTCCATGTAAAACACAAATGCTGCAGTGAAAACCACCTAAACCTAATCCAATATTAATTGCGTACAAGCCTTACGAATGCAACATACAGAGACGTTTAGTATAAAAGGGGAATTGAGCTCCATGTCCAAAATAAAATGTGTCCCAAATAAGAAAAAACCTCAACTGCATCACGCTGTAAATTCATCAAAATAGGGAAAAAAAACCAAGAGAATGGAATTCTCAATTCTTTTCCTGTGGACTACTTCTGAAGAACACGAAGGAAATCAAGGCTATATAGTGAACTTCATAAAAGATGATGATAAGAATTGGAGGGATGGAGTTTGCGGGAAATGATAAATAATGTTGTTGATGACACAAAGATGAGATGGTGACTCACAGTCACGAATTATGTGTGAGGGTGCCAGAGGGTATAAAACTATTGTTCAGGTGGCCAGATCAATCGCTGATGAAACTTTACACTGATAAATGTGATACATTTCAGAAGTAACAAGACAAGACAACTCTAATTGAAGGGAGGCTCCATTAATAGTAAGTCTTTAATAGGAAGGGATGAGCAAATTTGCAATCTTTCTGATCTGTTACCCGAGAGTGTGGTGACTTGTGGAATAGATGGACAGAAATTAAGCATTCCCCTATGTAAGATCAGTTTGGAATGCCTACTGATGACTGGGGAAGTTACAGTGGGAATGATTGACAGAGTCAGTTCCAGAAATCCAGTTCTTTCTTGATAATGATTTAGCAGGGTCCACGTTGAGAGTGACACCCCTGGTTGTGGAGAAGCACAAGAAAGACCAAGAAACCGAGGTGTTAAATCAGAAATATCCTAGTTTTTTTTTCCCCAGGCTATACAGTAACCAGATCCCCCTATCATAAGTCACAGCACGAAGCACAGCCTAAGACAAAGATGAAGGAGTTGAGGTTCAGTTACCGGACACCCTGTTTGCCGTAAGGATGCAAGGAAAACCGGAACAGGCAGTGGATCAGACAGAGGTGTTTCGTTCTGAAATTCTAAGGGACTTGCAACAGACAGACAGATGATAAAACATTTATATGTGGATGTGTATTCTGAAAAGGAGGCAGAGGATATTCGTGAGGGTTATTATCTGAAAGATCGAATTTTAAGACGGAAATGGAGACCACGTCAAGTTAGTGCAGAGGAGAAATATGCCGAAGTGCATCAGACTGTGTTGCCGATAGCATACAGCCAGTAAGTGTTATGGGTAGCACATGACGTACCTATAGGAGCTCACCTAGGGGTACGGAAGACTCAGGCTAAGGAAAAAATCATTTTTAGACTAACTTTTGGTTCACTTTTGACATACATGTCATACATACCAAATGGTAGGTTAGCCAAAGACAGTAATGAAACTAACACCTCTGTTGCCAATTCCCGCATTCGAAGACAACTTCATGTGGGTAATAAATTATTGTGTAGGTCCCCTCCTGAAAAGTAGAGGAGAAAAAGAGCTGGAGAAACAGGTGTCAGCTACTGCCGTGCAGAGTGAGGAATCAAATCCAAATCTTGTGGATTTTTATGTGCCTCAAAGTATGTTAAAAATGCAGAAGTCCTTGTGCAGTCGAAAAGGTTACTAAACTGTCTGTCTCAGGAACATAGAACAAAGTTGAAAAGTTTTTTATTGCAGTATGAGGACATATGCAAGAATCATATGGGGAGAACTCATGCTATTGTACATGAAGTAGATGTAGAGAACACTGTTCCGATAAAACAGCATCCATATTGGCTTAATCCTCTCAAAGCCAGACAGGTCCAAGAGGAGGTGGAGGCCATGCTCAATGGCGACATCATCAAACCAAGCCAGAGCGAGTGGAGCTCACCAATCGTCCCAAACCGGACAGGAATCAATATTTTTTCTTAGAATGTCAACACTGTTACAAATTCAGAAATATCCAATACCAACATTGGACGACTGCATCGAAAAAGTTGGACAAGTCAGTTACATCACCAAGTTGGATTTAATGCGTGGTTATTGGCAGGTACCTTTATCAGAGAGGTGAAAGAAATTTGTGAAATTTAATGCCAAATCAGCTACAGCAATTAAAACTTTGGAATGAAGAACGCAACCAACACATTCCAAACACTCAAGAACAGATGCGTGGCTGGGTTAACAAACTGTGCACTCCATTTGGACGACGTCGTGATCTTTAGTAAGCCCTGGAAAGATCACTTGGTGCAGTTGGCAGAGCTCTTTGAATGAATACAAGAAACAAAACTGGTGGTAAAATTAAAGAAAACTGAATTTGTGAAAACAGATGTGATGTCCTTGCGACATGTTCTTGACTCCATGGAATGCAAAGACAAAAGCTACCGAGGAATTTCCACGACCAACCTCAAAGAAAAAAGTGCTTAATTTCTTCGGACTTAGGCGATTCATTCAGAGGTTTATTCCAAACTTCAGCAATGTAGTGGTACCGTTAACCGATTTGCTGAAAAAGAACACAACGTTTTGGTGTACAGAACAAAGCCAGGAGACCCTCGACCATTAAAAAGAAATATTGACCACCAACCCAGTTTTAGATGCACCAAACATTACAAAACCTTTCAAAGCTGCAATCGATGCTCGTGACATATGAGTTGGAGCTGAATTGCTACAGGACGATTAGATGGAATTGTACTTTTCAAAGAAACTCAACAGCCACGACAGGAAACATTCCATGATTGAGACAGAACTAATGCGTTTGGTACTAGCCTTATGGTATTTTAATGTGTAAGTCACGAATAATACATCGGAGACAATTGTGCGCACGGATCCCAATCTACTTACATTATTAGAACGCTTTAAAGAATATTTCATTGGTGACTATGTTACAGACTTTTAATTTTAAAATTGTGCATGCAACGTGTCATAAAAATGCAATTGCAGAGGCGTTCTCACGGATTTAACTGATAAAGTTTAAATGAGATTTGTATTTATCCAATGTTAAATACAGGTATATGGGAAGAAGTTAAGGTGAACTTGGATTTAAGTTATCAGTATGTTATAGTAATCTGTTTAAGAATACAAAAAGAAATAAGACCGTGTTTTCATTATGATGGTTCTTTTTTGAGAGGTAAGGTGTTATGAAGGTGTAAAGGGCATTGTACCTTTAAGAGAGATGAAGGATTTACAAGCACAGTGAGTTCTGGAAAATTTATAATGTAACGTCTGGTCCAGAAGCTGGCAGTACCTGGATAGCTATGAGACAAAAATAAAATGAAATTCGATCAATCGGTTTACATTATGCCCAAAGATTCTAAACTCCATTCAATTTTGAATTTTGCATTTTGACACTGTTAAAAAAAAATGAAATGACCCGATGCTTTGGAGTATAAATCCAGAAAAAAATGAACAGTTGGGGGAGAACTACCAAGCGACCAACATCTGCAGACTGCCCGGAGAATAGCTCTCCTAAATGTACCTTTATTTGTCAATGGCCTGAGAAACAGAAACCCGAAGGAGAAGAAAAGATGACAGAGGAAAATACAAAGAGAAGATTTCACAGCGGTCTGGCTCTGAAATTTGAATGTTTTAGTAAATCTTAGTTGTTTTTTTTTCATCAGACCAGTATTTTAGAAGGGAAATAAAAGATAGGTCAGAGAAAGGAGTTGCAAATAGTTGTTAGTTAATTATTCTCTGTTAGACATTTTTTTTAAAAAAAGAGTTGTTAATTTTTATTTTAAATAGTGACCTTTAGGATGGTTCTTGGCCTCCCGAATTTTAACAGATTACAGCACAGATTATACCTTTTTGTGTTGCAGGTTTAAATTAGCAGGGGAGGGATTTACCCCGTGTTGTAACACATTAAGTCTGAATTCTCTGCACATATGCTGCCAGACGTATTGAGCTTTTCCCGCACGTTCTGTCTTTGTTTCTGTTTTACGAAATCTGCAGTTCTCTTGACTTTCTTATGTGTGTCATTGACAGCCACGGTTAAGGTGCTGGAGGACAGGAAGACAGCTAATGTCGTTACATTATTTGTAACAAGGCTGCAAGGAAAAGCCAGGGAACTACAGACCAGTGAGTTTGATGTCAAGCATGGGTAAGTTTTTGTAGAAGATTCTGATAGGCAGGATTTACATGCAATTGGAAAGGCGAGGCCTGATTAGGGATATTCAACACGACTTTGTGTCTGGGAATCCACGTCTCACAAACTAGATTGCAGTTTTGAAGGGGTGACGAAGAAATTAGATGAAGGTAAAGCAGCATACATTGTCTACGTGGATATAGTGAGGACCAACAGGTTCCATATGGTAACCTGTTTAATAAGGTTACATCACAGGGGATCAGGGAGAGCAAATTAGATACAATTAGATACAAAATTGGCTTGACAGTAGGAGGTAGATGGTGCGTGGATAGATTTGTTGTTCCAATTGGAGGCCTGTGACCAGTGGTTGCCACAAGGACCAGGCTGTTGCTGTTCATTGTTTTTGCAAATGATTCGGATCATAATATAGGAACCATGGATAGTAAGTTCATAGATGAAACCACAAAATTGATGTTAATAGTGGACAGTGAAGAAGCTTATCTTGGAGAACAATAAGATCTTGACCAACTGAGAAAGTGGGCTGATGATTGGCAGATAGACCTTCGTGCAGATAAATGTGAGGTGTTGCATTTTGTAAGACAAGCCAGGACAGGATTTATACAGTTAACGGTAGGGCTTTGGGGAGTGCTTTCAAACAGAGAGATCCAGGGTGCAGTTACATAGTTCCTTGAGTGTGGAGTCACGGGTAGACATGGTGGTGAAAAAGGCATTAGGCACGCTGACCTTTATCAGTCAGAGCATTGATTATAGGAATTGGGACATCATGTTGTGGCTGTACAAGAGAATGGTAAGGCCACATTTGAAATACTGAGTACAATGCTTGTCGCCTTGCTAAAGGAATTATGTTATAAATTGGAAA
Organism: Hemiscyllium ocellatum; assembly: GCF_020745735.1. Taxonomy (NCBI): domain Eukaryota; kingdom Metazoa; phylum Chordata; class Chondrichthyes; order Orectolobiformes; family Hemiscylliidae; genus Hemiscyllium; species Hemiscyllium ocellatum. The sequence goes on from NW_026867652.1 coordinate 1,187,168, forward strand.
GGGGACAAAATATTTTAAATGGTGTGAGGGAGATTGGGGATTTTGAGGTATAAGGATAGGCTGTAATTTTGTTCCTTTTGCGCAGGAGGCTGAGGGGTGACCTTATTGAGGTTTATAAAATCATAAGAGGCATGGATAGGATGAATAGCCAAAGTCTTTTCCCCAGAGTGGAGGTGCCCGAAGCCAGAGAGGATAGGTTTAAGGTGAGAGGGAAGAGATTTAAATGAGATCTAACGGCAGCTGTTTCTCACAGCGAGTGGTGTGTACATGTGCCGAGCGGTCGGAGGCAGTGGTACTGGTGAGTGCAATTACAACAATTGAAAGACAATTTGATGTATACTTGAATAGGAACGTTTTGGAGGGGTGTGTGCCAAAAACAGAAAAATAGAACTCGTTCAGTTTAGGAAACCTGGTGGGCATGGATGAGTTGGGTCAGGGGCTCTGTTTTCATATTGTATGAGGGTGAGAGTCTATTCATTCTTCATTGCCCTCAATTCACTTCCAAGCCAAAAGTCCTCTGTAAACACTTTCAGTGATATAAATCTCTGAACTTTCTTAAATACCGAATTCCTAACATTGATGTGGTGCTGCAGATCACAGCAGCTACATCAGCAGATGCAGTATTATATTCAAGGGCAATCTGTAACTTTTTGAATGGGATTATCCCTCAGTGTCGCACTACCACCAAGCTGGCAACTCTGACATCGCCCTGGCAAGGCGGAAAATTACTCAGCTATCTCCCAAAGAGAGGAATAGTTGCAATCTGTCCAAAATTACCACACCCTCAGTGCCATCCCAAAGGCAAATTAGTGATTGTTTTTCTGACCGAGCTGCCAAGCAGCACAGAAATAACCTGCTCAGTGAGGTTTCCAATAGGTCTCCATGTGGAGATGGTGCTGTGGTGGAAATGTCACTGGATTACTAATCCAGACAAGGATAATACTGTGGCAGCTGGTGGAAGTTAAAAACAATTTTTGAAATATCGAGCTGCAAAATCTGGTGCCAGTAATACACACATTGAAGCCAATGCTGATTGCAAACACCAATTTCCTTCCCCAATGTACTTTCAGGAAGTGAATCTCACGTGTTTACCTGGTCTATCCTAAAAGTGACTCCAGACACACACAGATGTGGTAAACTGGTCTCGGAAACGGTCAAGCAAGGCACTCAAATTTATCAAACTGCTCCAAGGTTTGGAAGGATAAAACCGACAGAGAACTCGATATTGGAAAGGGAACGGGAAACACAGTCCTGTTGACACTGCCGAGATCTACTTCCGTACACCTGAGAGCATGTAACAGCTGTACTCCAGCTGTCTCATGATCCCTTTTGTGTCCGGAAATCGTTTTTATATTTAGTGTCCTGGCATCCACAGGACGTTCTCACTTATGTGGGAGAGAACTCCCCAGGTTCACCAGTGTCGGAGTACAGACATTTATTCTCATCTCAATGCAGAGTGACCTGCCCATACCTAATACTATGGTCCATTGTTTTAGACATCCCAGCCAGGGGAATTATCATCCTTGCTTCCAATCTGTCTCGTCCTGTCAGAGTTTTATATATGTCACTGAGATCTTCACTTATTTTCCTAAAGCCCATAGAATACAGGCCCAGTCACCTCAAACTCTGCTCCCACAACTAACCTGTCAACCCAGAGATCAGTATGGTCATCCTTCACTGTACTTCCTCAATGTCAAGTTTGTCTTTTATTGGGTAAGGAAACCAAAACTGCACACAACACTGCACAATGCTCGAGATGGGATCTCACCAAGGCCCTGTACAACTGCAGTAAGATACCCTTACTCCTGTACTCAAAATTCCCTGAAATAAAGGTCGACACATCATTTATCTTCTTAACTGCTTACTGCTCCTACAATATTGCTTTCAGTGACTGGTGTACATGGAGATCCAAATCCTTTTCAATGTTACAGCTATCCACTTGGTGGGCCTGCGTACAATGGACAGCGTGCCAATGCCATTCCCAGTACGGAGAAGGTGAGGTCTGCAGATGCTGGAGATCAGAGCTGAAAATGTGTTGCTGGAAAAGCGCAGCAGGTCAGGCAGCATCCAAGGAACAGGAGATTCGACGTTTCGGGCATAAGCCCTTCTTCAGGATGTAAGCCTTTCCTGAAGAAGGGCTTATGCCCGAAACGTCGAATCTCCTATTCCTTGGATGCTGCCTGACCTGCTGCGCTTTTCCAGCAACACATTTTCAACTCATTCCCTGTGTGGACTTCTAAGTTCAGAACTCCCTGCCTAGCATTGACCTGGGAAGTCTGCAGAGAAGAAACAAAGAAAGAACATAAATCACTTCAATGATCAACATGTTTCAACTAATCTCTTTTCAAATGATAGGATGCTGTTCTACTATTCCCACAAAAATACACACCATCACACCCACCCCATTGCTCTCCACCTGCCACGTATTTGCCCATTCACTCCACTTGTCTCAACCACCTTGGAGATTTTTTACATCCTCCTCACCCACTCACAATCCAAACTCGTTTAGTGCTGTCAGCAGGTTGAGAAATATTGCATCTGAGTCCCTTAACTAAACGTTTGACATGCATTGGGAATCGCTGGGGCCAAGCACCAGACACTGCGATACCCGATTATCCCTGTACTTCAAAACAGAATGTTTTATTCATATTAATTGTTTCCTGTAGGCTCATCTATTCTAAAACCATGTTCATATTTTAATCCTAATCCTGTAACATTTGACTGTGCCCACTAGGCCAGAGTCTTTACCAAGATCTTTTTGAAAATCCAAATGCATTGAATCCATTGCTTCTCCGTATGTTCAACCAGTCAGTTTCTTAAGTATGATTTCCATTTGGTGTGGAGCCACTACATAAAACTAGGAGCGTCAATAAGGTCATGCCTGATCATTTCATGGCCTCGGCCCTACTTACCCGGCCGTTCACCATATCTCTTTTGTTCCTTTACTGCTAAAAAAAAATCTATCTGACATTTAAAGGCATTCAATGATAAAGCGTCAACTATTTCACTGGGCAGGGAATTCCACAGATTCACAACCTTTTGATCAAGAAGTTCCTTCTCAGTTCAATCCTAAATCTGCTCCACCTAACTTTGAGATTTTGTCCTCTTGTCCTATTCTCACCTGCTATTGGAAACATCCTCTCTATTTTTCTCTTATCTATTCCCTTCGTAATTATACCTGTTTCTGCCAGATTCTCCCTCTTTCTTTCAAAATTCAATCAACATATAATTATGTCTACTTAGTCTCTCTTCATAAGCCAACTTCCTCAACTCTGGAACCAACCTAGCGAAACTCCTCTGCATCGACTGTAGTGCCAGGACATACTTTCTCAAGTAGGGAGACCAAAACTGCTCACAGTATTGCAGGTGTGACCTCCCAGCACCCTGTACAGCAGCTACATAACCTCCCGGTGTTAAAATTCAATCCTTTTCGCAATGAAGAACACAATTCCATTTGCCTTGTTAATTACCTGCTGCACCTGCAGAGCAACTTCTGTGATTCATGCACAAGGACACCCAGCTCCCTCTGCACAGACGCATGCTGCATCTTTACCATGCAACTAATAACCTGTTTTACTGTTATTCATACCAAAATGGATGAAATCACATTTATTATAATTGTACTCCTTCTGCCAGACCTTTGCCCACTCACTTAAACTATTTTTGTTGCTTTGAAAAGTTTATCAATCCTCTGGACATTTGCTCTGCCACTCATTTCCGTATCATCTACAATCTTTGAGATATTACACGTGGTCACCAACACCAAATCGTCCATCAAAGCAGTGAATAATTGCAGTTCCAGCACAGATCCCAGAGGCACACCACTAGTCACTGATCAGCAACCAGAAAATCACTCATTTATTCCCACTCTCTGCTTCCTGTTAGTTAACCAATCCTCTACCCATGTGAATACATTACCCGTAACGCCACACATCTTTACCTTATGTAGCAGCTTTTTTGGCAGCTCTGTGCCGAATGCCTTTTGTAAATCTCGATATACCACATCCACTGGGTCCCCGTGGTAAATTAGTTAATCATGACCTGCCTTTCATGATCTGATGCTGTATCTGTCCAACGGAACAATTTCTATCTAGATGCATTGCAATTTTTCCTTGATTACAGCTTGAAGTATTTTCCTCACTACACATGTTCGGCTAACTGGTCTATAATTCCCATTTTTTTTCTAACCTTTCGAAACAGCGGTATCTGATTTCCTGTTTTCTACTCTGCTGAAACTGTACCAGAGTCCAGTGAATTTAGAAAACAAATGCATTTGCTATTTCTTCTACCACCTCTGTTAGTACCCTGGGATGTATTCCTTCAGAACCAGGAGACTAACCTAACTTTAGATCCGTAAACTTGCCCAACACTATCTCTCTCATGGGAATGGCTGTTTCCAGGTCCTCACCTACCTTCCTCTCTTTGACAATGCTGGCATCTTATTAGTGTCCTTCACTGTGTAGACCGACTAAATATCTATTCAATTCCTCGGCCATTTTCTCACTAAATAACTCTTCTCACGCTCAAAAGGACCAATGCTTACCTTAGCCATTCTTTTCATTTTATATATTTTTAGAATCTTTTGATACCTGTCTTTACATTCTGAGGTAGTTTGCTCTCAAAATCTATCTATGTTTCTTGACAGATTTTTTTTTGTCGCTTTCTTTTAACCTTTTTAGCTTTCCCAATCATCTAGTTTCTTTGATAGCCTCCCTCATTTCATGGCAGATCACCGTTTTCCTACAGTCCTTCCATTTCACTGTTATATTCTGTTGATGACCAGAAGCAAAAAAAAACTGCTTTGAAAGCCAGCCACTATTCATCAATGGTTCTACCTTAAAGTCTTTGCTTCCAGTCAACCTTAGCCAACTTCTCCCTCATCCTATTGTTGTCTCTTTTATCCAGCGCAGGACCCTGGTATTGGACTTTATCTTCTCACCTTCCATCTGTACTCTAAATTCAACCATACTTTCAGTCCAAATAATTTCTCCCAAAGCATTAATTTACTTATTTCATTCTTTTTCTCTCGAAACTTACGCTTTCCAGTCTTGCTGGGAAGATTTGATTCATTTGGGTTATTTCCTTCTGTGAAGACAGAACTGAAGTAGTTGCTTCATAGTTTTGTTATTGCCCTGCACTCTATTCTCCTTCCTCTGGATTCCGACTGTAATGAAGCTGCACTTGTTTTCTCTAATCTTTTCCATTGACAGTTCACCCTTATAATTGTTGTTAATATTCTCTTCAGGAACCCATCAATTCATGTTCACACCATACAATCTTAGGAGCGTAGTCTTTGTACCGTCAGACATACAGCACAATCTACACTCATCCCATTCTCCTACATGAGGCTTGTAGCCGGGAATGTTATGAAACTTCAAGAGCTCGTCCAAGTCTTATTTAGCTGTTGTGTGGTTACCATAACAGCTCCCCTCTCAGGAAGTATATTCCAGAACCCAACACCCTCTGGATGAAAAACAATCCTCAAACCCTTCACTTTAAAAGTGTGTTTCCCTGATTTTGCCCATTTGATAAAAAAGGAACAACTGCTCTCTATCCACTCTATCCATGCCTCTCGTAATCTTATCCTTCTGAATCACACACCCTTCAGTCTTCTCTGCTCCAAAGTAAACAAACCAAGTTTTTCCAGCTTCTTTCCTCAGGTGATATGCTCCAACCCAGGGAACATCCTGTTGAATCTCCTCTGCACACCCTCCAGTGGAACGACATCCTTCCTGTAATGTGGCTCTCAGAACTCCATACAGCAATCTACCTTGGCCGAACTAAAGTCCTGTATAGCTCTAATAATCGATGTACCGATGAGTAAAAGCTATTTACTATTCCCAATGCCTTCTTAACTCAACTATTACCCTGGCCAGTCACATTCAGCGATGTGTGGAGAAGCACCCTCTGAGCTTCCTAGTGTGCTGCCATCATTAAGTACTCCCCTGTCTGATTCCGTCTCCCAAGTTGCATCACCTCATATTTATCAGGGTTACATTCCATCTGCCATTGATCTGCCCATCTGATCATTCCACCTGTATGTTCCTGTACTATAAGGCCTTCCACCTCACTGCCAATTACTCGGACAATCTTTGTGTGAAAGATACACTGATTTATCACACAACCCCACCCCCGCCACATTCACATCTACATCATTTATGAATAACACAAATAAGGGATACAGCACTGATCCCTGGTGTACATCAGGGTTCACTGATCTCTAATCACACAAACTGTCTTTTCCCACCACACTCTTTCTCCTGCCTCTAAGAGAATTTGCCTAGTTACCATTGATGCCATGATATTGTACTTTCTTTATCAGTTTTGCATGTGAGGCTTTGTCAAAGGTGTTGCTCAAAAAGACAACATATAAACGACCTCCTTGAAAAAATGTAATAAAATTGGTTCAGCATGACCGCCCTCTCATAACTTCATGCTTATGACCCCTGATCAAACATTGCCTCTCTCAATGAATATCAATTGTCTCCTTCCCTGTTTTCCCCAATCGATTCCCTGACACTGATCTGATACTCACTGATCTATAGTTCCCTGGTCTACCTTCACCAACCCTTCCTGTAAAGGGTGCTCTCTATTACCCTGTCAACTCCCCTGTTACTAGATTCTACTTAAACATTTGAGTCAGGGCATTTCCTCCCTTGTCTCCCACTGCAGCTGTGATACAACTCTTCCAGACCTGGGGACTTGTCCAATTTTTTACCAGCCAAAGCCATCATTTCCTCTTCGCATCTTATATCAATCTGCTCAAGAGCTTCCCAGTCCAGTCTTCTTGAAATATGTACCTGGCTCCTTCTTCTCCCAAGTAAAACGGATGTAAAGCTCTCATGTCACAATCTAATAATCTTCTCCAGATTCACGCACAGATTCCTTCCTTGGTGTATAATGGGCCACAATTATTCCCTGGTTATTCTACACTGTTTGATGTCCTTGTGGAATATATTGGGATTCTCGCTAATATTGCTCTCCCTTGTCAATGCCCATGTTCGTCCCTACACTCTGTGATTTTTGTAAGTTTCATTTCGATCAGCTCGCATTCTCTGAACCTCTCTGGAACACAGGCAGTGTTCCCTGATCAGACAATCTTGCCATCTGAGGCATTAATCTCGAGAATGTCCTTACAGACCTTACAATGTTTGGATAAATAAAAGACATTGCCTGTCTTTCAGTAAATCATTTTAATGTACTTTACAAATTTACTGAAGCCTACTTTATCCTCGCACCTTAATGGCTTGCATGACTCAGGCATGTACCATTAATATAAGAAAAAAAACTGCTTTGTATTCAGATGTCACTTGAATTCAAAATATTAAAGTCACTCTTTCCAAAAAGCTCCTTTACAACAAAGTCTTTAATTAGCTGTTCTGATCACATATCATAAATTCAAGAACAACCTGATCTCTAGCTCGGTGTTCAACATTTGCAAACACAAGGTTTCATTGCGCTGCTCCTTCATCAGGTGTAAGAGAGAGGGAGACGTTAAACACACAAGTTATAAGAAAAGATCAAAGGGTTGTACAACTTATGCACATGAATTGAACACACCTAAGATGGTTCTTACATACCTCATCAGTTAGAATAGAATGAATATGCAAATCGCAGAACTTATTTCAAGTCACTCCAGGAAATACCTTCAAGTAAATGAACTAACACATGCGGTCAGACAATGTATTCTAAGCGTGACACCTGCTTTGGACGCCATTTGTGTCTTCACCTGGTGCCAGACTGGTTTTATTTACAAAGTATGAGTTTGTAAAATATCACTTGACTGACTGTCTACAAATTGTATGTTTTAGAAGAAAATAAAATGCATCTGAAAATACAAATGGACTAATGCAAATTCACCCCGCAGATTTGTATGTGCATACGTGTGTGTGCATATGTAGGAGAGAGAGGCGTGTCTGTGTGAATGGGGTGGGGGACAGAGAAAGACACTCTATGTACGTGAGAGAGAGTAACGAGGAGTGTGTGTGTGTGAGTGCGGGAGGGAGTGAGTGCATGCGTGCGTGTGACAGAATGGAGTGCACGTGTGTTCATGTGGGAGAGGGAGAGCGTGTGTGGAGCAGATAGGGAGAGTGTGCATGAGTGTATGGAACGAGGAGAGTGAGATTATGTGCTTGTCCAGGCGAAAACACAGACAGATACAGCAAATCCCTTTCCTTCACCACCCCCCCTCCCCACCCGCAAACACACTGCGGGGTTTCAGAGCTTCATTTCTCTGCAGCCTCTGCTCCATTTGTTATTCATGTTACAGACCCAGATGCAGTAACTACAGTCCCCATGATCCAGAGTTGGGTCAGCAAATTCTAAGGTCTCACAGAATGCCTGAGGCAGCTCACAGCACAACCTCCAGCAAACCATCCCCAGCCCCTTCACTAACTTTTTAATAACAGGGGTCAGTCAGAAGCCCCTCAGCTCCAAGTTAGGTGCCTGTTCCTTTACAATTAGACTCCAGGATTTTCCTCGTGTCACTGATTGCATGATCAACTGAGAGTGACAAACAGGCATTCATTGATCAGGCGCATACCAAGATTTCAAACTCGTGAATCAAAGCGGCTGGAACACCCGTGTCCATGGAGAACCACATGGAACACATCGGGAATTGAACAACAGCCTGACACACACCATATCACTGTTTCTGAGCTTCACAATGCTAGCAATCGATACAGGAGGAAGTCAAAAACTAAGGCCAGGGAAAGATACAGAAAAAAACAAATAACTTATTAACTGATAACTTGCTGAAAAATATGGATAAGGAGATGGGAGGATTGGAATAACGGGATAAATGAGATAACAGTGGGCCAATTCACAAGAATGTAAACAAAGAATAAAGATATTGCCAGATCTGCTGGAATGGTCCATTGCCTCAAGTTCTGAATCTGCTTCAGAGAACCAGCCCAGAAACCATAAACTGGGGTAAGGTAACTGCTAAGATGGAAGGCTGTGCAGGCCGTGCTAGAGGATTACTCCATAAACTGGACTTTCTGCACAACATGGGAAACATTGCAAGCCTTTTCCAGGATTTTACAACTCTCTACCACCACCCTCTGCCTCCTACATTTGAGCCAATTTTGCATCTAAATGACTTTCGTATGAACCAACCTTGTTAAACAGATGACCATGCACAAAGTTATTCAACGCCTTACTGAAGTCCATATCGACAATGTACACTACTCTATCTTAATTAATCTTTTCAATCGCTTCTTCAAAATAATCTCAGTCAAGTCAGTGAGACACAATATTGCTTGCACAATGTTATGTTGGCTATCCCTAATCAGTCGGTACCTTTCAAAATGCGTGAAAATTCGATGACTCATAATCCCCTCCAACAACTTACCCACCACTAAGGTCAGGGTCACTAGCTTTTCCTTATTACCCTTCTAAATCTTTTAAGTAGTGGCACCACGATACCCAACCTCCTGTCTTCCAGAACTTGACCTGTGACTATTGATGTTAGCAAGGGACCCAGAAATCAATCCCAAAGTTTCCCACAGAGTTCTAGCGTACATCCAATAAAAGTCATGACATTTTCCTCCCTTTGCATGTTTTAAGACCTCCAGCAGCTCTTCTGTAATGCAGACACTTTCCTAGATATCACTACTTATTTCCCAAGTTCTCTAGCTTCCATATCCTCCTGCACGGTAAATACTGATACAAAATATTCGTCCAGTATCTCCCCTATTTCCTGTGGTTCTGCACATGGGCAGCCTTGCTGATCTTTAAGGATTTCCTATTCTCTCCACAGTTACTCTTTTGTCCTTGATGTATTTGTAGAAATTCTTTGGATTCTCCTTAACTCTGTTTGCTAAAGTTATCACATGTCCCATTTTTATGCTCCCACTTTCCCTCTTAAGTATACTCTTATTGCCTTCAGAATCTTCTAGTGATTCATTTTAAATCAGGAATTAAGAATCTAATGATGACCATTCCGATTGTCGGAAAAATCCATCTAGTTCACTGACACCCTTTAAGGAAACAAACTGCCATCCTTACCTGGTCTGGCCTACATGTGACTCCAGACCCACAGCAATGTGGTTTACTGCTAACTGCCCTCTGGGAAATTCGGGATGGGTAATAGATGCTTGCCTAGTCAGGGACACCCTCATCGTATGAATGAATTAAGAAAAAAAAACTCAATTCCTGCTGCTAATACCTGACATATGCTGCCCTCTTTCCGTGACCAGAACCTTAATTTCTCCAATCCTCCAGCATTCCTTACACGTACCAGCCTTATCCTTCACCCTAACAGGGACATAATGTCTCTGCACTCCTGACATCTCATGTTTGAAGGCTTCTCACTTCTCAACTAAACCCACCCCTTCTCTGCGAATATCTGTCCCAATCGACTTTGTAAAATTCTTAGTTAATATCATCAAAATTGGTTTTAAATTTTAGACCTGCTTCATCCGTTCCCATATCTATTTTAAAACTGATAGAATTATGATGACTTGACATAAAGTGCTCCCCCACTGATATTTCAACCACCCCATCCCGACTGCCTTATTTCCCAAGGGTAAGGTGACGTTTAGCTCCTTCTCTGTGATGGAGTGCATTGGTCAAGTAGCTGCAGGGTTGTCACTGGGATTGGGGTCAACAGAGTCTTCGATATAGGTAGGAAGAAGGGTGAGGATGTCAGACAGGCTTACAGGGTGCTAGGTTGGAAGCTCAGAGTTAGAACAAACAGAGTTGTAGTCTCTGGTTTGTTACCCGTGCCACGTGATAGAGAGTCAAGGAATAGGGAGAGAGAGCAGTTAAATGCGCGGCTACAGGGATGGTGCAGGAGGGAGGGATTCCGGTTTCTGGACAACTGGGGTCCTTTCTGGGGAAGGTGGGACCTCTATAAAAAGGATGGGCTACACCTGAACCTGAGGGGCACCAGTGTCCTTGGGGGGAGGTTTGCTAGTGCTCTTTGGGAGGGTTTAAACTAACTCCGCGGGGGCATGGGAACCAGGACTGTAGCTTTTGGGTACAGGACCTTGAGTGTAGGGAGGTTAAGAATAATGCAGCGATCTCTAAGGAGGGTGCCTGTAACCAGAAAGGAGGATTGAAGTGTGTATACTTCAATGCCAGAAGTATAAGGAATAAGGTAGGTGAACTTGCAGCGTGGGTTGGTACCTGGGACTTCGATGTTGTGGCCATTACAGAGACGTGGGTAGAACAGGGACAAGAATGGCTGTTGCACGTTCCAGGGTTCAAATGTTTTAGTAGGATCAGACATGGGGGTAAAAAAGGGGGAGGCGTGGCATTACTTGTCAAAGACAGTATCACAGCAGTGGAATGGACGATGGAAGAGGACTTGCCATCTGAGGTAGTTTGGGCTGAGGTTAGAAATAGGAAAGGTGAGGTCACCCTGTTAGGTGTTTTCTACAGGCCTCCTAATAGTCCTAGAGAAGTAGAGGATAATATTGCGAGGATGATTCAGGAAAAGAGTGAAGGTAGCAGGGTGGTTGTTATGGGGGACTTTAACTTCCCAGATATTGACTGGGAGAGCTATAGCTCGAGTTCATTAGATGGGTCGGTGTTTGTACAATGTGTGCAGGAGGGTTTCCTGACACAATATGTCGACAGGCCAACAAGAGGGGAGGCTATATTGGATTTGGTTCTAGGTAATGAACCAGGCCAGGTGTTAGACTTGGAGGTAGGTGAGCACTTCGGGGACAGTGAACACAACTCGGTGACTTTTACTTTAGTGATGGAGAGGGATAATCGTGCGCCGCAGGGCAAGAGCTATAGCTGGGGGCAGGGAAATTATGATGCAGTGAGGCATGACTTAGGTTGTGTGGATTGGAAAAACAGGCTTCAAGAGAAGAACACTAATGAGATGTGGGGATTGTTCAAGGAGCAGCTACTGCGTGTCCTCGATAGGTATGTACCAGTCAGGCATGGTGTAAAGGGCCTTGTGAGGCAGCCGTGGTTTAGTAAGGAATTGGAGTCCCTTGTGAAAGGGAAGAAGGCGGCATATGTAAAGATGAGGCGTGAAGGTTCAGTAGGGGCGATTGAGAGTTATAAGGTAGCCAGGAAGGAGCTAAAGAGGGAGCTAAGAAAAGCGAGAAGGGGACATGAAAAGTCTTTAGCTGGTAGGATTAGGGAAAACCCAAAGGCTTTCTATAGGTATGTCAAGAATAAAAGGATGACTAGGGTAGGTATCGGTCCAGTCAAGGATAGTAGTGGGAAGTTGTGTGTGGAGGCGGAGGAGATTGGAGAGACATTAAATCAGTACTTTTCATCAGTATTCACTCAGGAACAGGACACTGTTGCTGATGTGAATATGGAATCACAAATAATTAGAATGGATGCCCTGGAAATATGCAGGGAGGAGGTTTTGGGAATATTGGAAAGGATGAATATAGATAAGTCTCCTGGGCCTGATGGCATTTACCCCAGGATCCTATGGGAAGCTAGGGAGGAGATAGCAGAGCCATTGGCCTGGATTTTTATGTCGTCATTGTCAACGGGACTAGTACCAGAGGACTGGAGGATAGCGAATGTGGTCCCATTGTTCAAGAAAGGGAGTAGGGATAACCCTAGTAACTATAGGCCAGTGAGTCTGACTTCAGTGGTGGGCAAAGTCTTAGAGAGAATGGTAAGGGATAAGATTTATGAACATCTGGGTAGGAATAACGTGATCAGGGATAGCCAGCATGGTTTTGTGAAGGGCAGGTCGTGCCTCACAAACCTTATTGAGTTCTTTGAGAAGGTGACTAAGGAAGTGGATGAGGGTAAAGCAGTAGATGTTGCGTATAATAATTTTAGTAAGGCGTTCGATAAGGTTCCCCATGGTAGGCTAATGCTAAAACTTCAGAGGTATGGCATTGAGGATACATTAGAGGTTTGGATTAGGAATTGGCTGGCTGGAAGGAGACAGAGGGTAGTAGTTGATGGATTATGTTCATCTTGGAGCGCAGTTACTAGCGGTGTACCACAAGGATCTGTTTTGGGACCATTGCTTTTTGTTATCTTTATAAATGATCTAGAGGAAGGACTTGAAAGCTGGGTAAGCAAGTTTGCGGATGACACGAAAGTCGGTGGAGTTGTGGATAGTGAGGAAGGAAGTGGTAGGTTACAGCGGGATATAGATAAGTTGCAGAGCTGGGCGGAAATGTGGCAAATGGAATTCAATGTAGCTAAGTGCGAAGTCGTTCACTTTGGTAGGAATAACAAGATGATGGATTACTGGGCTAATGGTAGGCTACTTGGTAGTGTGGATGAGCAGAGGGATCTTGGTGTCTATGTACACAGATCTCTGAAAGTTGCCACCCAGGTAAATAGTGCTGTGAGGAAGGCATATGGTGTACTGGGCTTTATTGGCAGAGGAATTGAGTTCCGGAGTCCTGAGGTCATGTTGCAGTTGTATAAGACTCTGGTGAGGCCTCATCTGGAGTATTGTGTGCAGTTTTGGTCGCCATACTATAGGAAGGATGTGGAAGCTTTAGAACGAGTGCAGAGGAGGTTTACCAGGATGTTGCCTGGAATGGTAGGAAGATCGTATGAGGAAAGGCTGAGGCACTTGGGGCTGTTCTCATTGGAGAAGAGAAGGTTTAGGGGAGATCTGATAGAAGTGTATAAAATGATTAGGGGTTTAGATAGGGTAGATACTAAGAACCTTTTACCGCTAATGGAGTCAGGTGTTACTAGGGGACATAGCTTTAAATTAAGGGGTGGTAGGTATAGGACAGATGTTAGGGGTAGATTCTTCACACAGCGGGTTGTGAGTTCATGGAATGCCCTGCCCGTATCAGTGGTGAACTCTCCTTCTTTATGTTCATTTAAGCGGGCATTGGATAGGCATTTGGAAGTTATTGGGCTAGTATAGGTTAGGTAGGACTCGGTCGGCGCAACATCGAGGGCCGAAGGGCCTGTACTGCGCTGTATCCTTCTATGTTCTATGTTCTATGTTCTATGACTCATTGGGTTGAACCAAACAATAATTTGTTTCAGTGGCACTTTCATTGAGTGTGACAGAGGGATTGTCTGCACGAGGCTGAGCTAGTTTCCTGGTGCTATCTTATTGGACTCACCTCATTAGCTACCCACCCCACCCCATGGTGTCCTTCTCCTTCAATACCAGCCCGATTCTCCCACCCATCAAGGTTGGAGGTACTCACAATCACCCGCATGCCCTTTGGTATTCCGTGATCCTTGGCATCTTTAAAAGGCAAGGTTAGAGCTGCCCTGCACAATTTACCCTGAGCATGGCAAATAAGGGGCAATTACACCACGGTTTGTCGACAGGGGCACGGAGGCCCTGGTGGATTGTCTAGTACAGAGGATGACCATTCTCCTCCCAGAGGAGGCCCCACCGCCAGACCCAGCGATCATGGTCTGGCTCACCAAACAGCATGCAGCACCTTCCCCCCCCCTCTCACTCACTCTCTTTCCCCTTTACTATAGCTCCTTCACTATTAGAGCTGCATGGATACAACAGTGTTGACTGACTCCCTCTGGACATGTCACCAACTCCAACCCTCCCTCCCCATCCACACCGTCTCCTATTCTAGGATAAACAGCTCGGAATAGGATTGAAAGAGCGAAACCGGGTGTTGGAGTGCCCGAAATCCATCTCGGCAACCCCCGCCCCCGCGCCAAATTTACCTGTGTGTCTGCTTTAACTCTGAGAGTATCTATACATGGGTGCAGGTCTGACAGTGTCTGCGGTGTTTAAAATGACACAATCTCTCCCTCAACTGGCCTTCACACCCTACTGCAGTAACAGTGGCAGGGGTAATAACCTTCGAAGTTTCAGTCTGGGTGGGAGAGAGGGCAGCATCTCACATTACCATCCAAACTGACAGCAGCATCAACACATACACCTCCCCACCAAACCACTAAACCCCAAAACAACACACACACACAATTCTGGTAGCTGGAGGGTTGCAAATATACTTGGGCCTGTCAGAATGGAAATGCTCACCCCTGAATGAATCATTTTGTCAGGAGATGAGGTGAACTTATTTCTCATTCTGTGACTTTCAATGCTTAAAACTTATGTGAGAAAGGTCCAGTTGTGTTGGTAATGACGCATGAACACCACTGCTTAGTATCAGACAAAACTGTTGTGTGCTTCCAAAGATATTATTTGAAGAATCAAACTTCAGTGAAATTTGAGAGATTTACAGTAAAGGATTTATTATCTTCTCAGAGTTAAAAACTGTGCCACTGATGAAGTGGTGCGGGGAGGACATCCGAGAGTGGTATTGTAAGAATCTAATTATAAAACTCAGTGGTTTGCACTGTTGCCTCACGGTGTCAGGCACCCAGGCTCGATTCCACCCTCGGGCGACTGTCTGTGTGGAGTTTCACATTCTTACCGTGTTTTCCTGCGTTTCCACCTGGTGCTCTGGTTTCCACCCATAGTCAAACAATGTGGATATTAGGTGAATTGACCAAGATAAATTGTCCATAGTGCCCCGGGATGTGTCGGTTAGTGGCGTTAATAAGAGGTAAACGTAGTATAGTTGGGAAATGGGTCTGGGTGAGTTAGTTTTCGAAGGGTTAGTGTGGATGCGCTGGGTCAAAGGGACTGTTTCCACAGTGTGGACATTCTATGAACAACAGGGACAGACAGAGAGAGTGGAGGAGGGAGACTTTGATTCCAATTCCAATCTATCTAGCACAGCGATGCAGACATGGCATACAGACAAACTGAGATACTGACACTAATGCACATAACACATGCCGTCAGAGATACCCGCGTAGGTATGGATATTTACACAGAAACATACAAACATTACCCCACATACAGGCACACAATTCCCTTAAGACAGGGATACACACTTTTTTTATTATTAATAAGTTATCAGTGGTCAGTCGGAGAAGGCAGGAGAATGGGATTCAGAAATATTTTAGACACGATCAAATGCCATGGCAGACAACATGGGCTGAATGGTCTCATTCTGCTGCAGGGTTCATTGCTCATTCGATCCCGTGGTGCCTGGGATTGTCTTTCCACGAGGCCAGTGGAGGCTGAATGGGCTAAGTATTTGATTTAGGAGAGGTAATGGGAATGGGGACAGGTTTGAGGGGCTGAGTGGTTAATATCTGTTCCTAATTGTCCACTCCTTATCTCTCAAAAGAGTGGAGATTGGTTTGAGGGGACCACATTTTTAGAATAAGGGCATTCCCAATTCTGCCTGAGACAGAGATATTTGTTTCTCTTTCGGGTTGTGTGATCTGTGGTGTTTTCGTGTCCAAGGAGCAGTGAAGACTGGGTTACTGAAAACACTGAAGGTTGAGTTCCATAGATCTTTAATGAACAAGATAACCATGTTTATTAGGAACAGACAGGAAAGTGATGTTTAGTTACAATCACGTCAACAATGCATATTCTGAATGCTGCAGCAGGTGCGAGGGGCTGACTGGCCAGCTGTTGCTCCTAACCCATCTGTTGTTCTCTCAAGCACTCCATAATGTTACAGGGGTAAAGAAAGATCTCATTCAGCCAGTCAGCATCATGATAATGAAACAGGAGGAGACCATTCTGCCCTCGAAGGAGTTATGCAGGAATACATTGAAGTCATGTAGCCCGCTCAGTACATTACACAATGTAAGATGAGACCATCCAACCTTTCCTGCTCTCTACCCAGCAACAGGGGAAACCTGGTTAACTATCTGGGAATAAACATTCGGGATAGATGATTATTTTCAGGTTGTAAAATTGCAACTTGGTGGAGTGTCTCAGGGATCAGAGTGAGAATATCAACTATTTACAGTCTACACCAATGACTTGGATGAGAGGACTGATTGGCTTGGAGCTCAATTAGCTCATTCACCAAGATAGTCATTTAACTGGACATGGAGACTCTGCAATGGGATACAGACAGAGTACGTAGGTGACCAAATCTTTGGCAGAAAACAGTATAATGTGGGTTAAGGGAAGTCAGTGTTGTATTGAAAAGATAAAATAACAGTAACCTACTTAAATGGAAAAACATCGATGAGCTCATTGGTACAGAGGGATTTGGATGTCCTGGTACATGAGCCACATAAAGCTCGTCAGCAGATTCCGCAAGTGATTAGGAAAGTGCAGCGAATGATGCTGTTTCATGCAAAGGCTACCGGGTATAATCATCGGGATGTTTTACTGCATGTGTACAAGACAATGCTGAGACTACATCGGATATATTGTGTGTAGTAAAAAAACACTAAACTGAAAGAAAAATATGCAATTGTTTTAGAAGATTTTTACAGATGTTTCGCTTTACTCTTTGCTGGAATGAAGGCCAGATGGAATCATACTGTCATACAGCACGGAAACAGATCCTTCAGTCCAGCTCATCTGCACCGACTAGATATTCCAATCTGGTGGAGTACCATTTGCCAACATTAGATCCATAGTGCTGTAAACCCTTCTTATTCATACACCATTCATTGTCTCTTCAATGTTGTTATTGCAACAGCCTCCAGCACTTACGCTGCCAGCTCATTCCATACACACACTGCCCACTGCATAAAAATGTTACCCTTCAGGTATCTTTATAATCTTGCCCTTCCCACCTTAAATCTGTACCCTCTGGTTTGGACTCCTCTGGCCTTGGGAAATAAGCTTGGCTGTACCCCGCTTCCATGCCCCTCATGGCCTCTACAAGGTCAGAGCACTTCACGGCTGAGAATGAGAGATGTTCATATTGAACCATATAAGACCATGAAGAGAGTTTATTGGGGCGTAGCTCATGCATGAGAGAATAAAACTAAGGATTAAGTTTTAGAAAACAACATGCTCATATAGCTACTATGAAGACATACACTTATTGCACAAAAATTATGCGGCCACATATAAACATGCCTTCAAATAACAAATTACAAATAATTTCAAAATGGAGCAGATAACAGGGATGGAATCATGCAATCAGGGAATGTTCAACCAGACCTGATGTAGTCCAGGTTGGTGTTTGGGTTACATTATTGAAGGCTTCAGATCAGAGATGGAGAAATTGTAACCTGTCGTAGAAGCAAACAGCCATTGCTCCATCTCTACATGTACTTATCTGCAGCGACATATGAGAGCTGAAAACCAATCAGCCATCTTTAGCACTCTTTGAGGATTCCTGCTGAGGACCCATTGGGATCTCTTCACTCACTGCAGCAAACGGAATTCAGCCATATCCAACTGTTCCAGGAGAAAACCCATCGCTAGCAGCTTCTGTGAGATAGAATAACTTCAGAGGCAGAATAACAATTGAAACATTTTCAGTTTTGCTTTTGTCATGAAATTAACTGTTACTTGGACAAAGCTCTTCCGAACTAATATTCTATTGAGTTTCATTTTTTTCCTGTTCTGCCTTCAGACGTGTGTGTGTGTGTGTGTGTGTGTGTGTGTGTGTGTGTGTTTCTATGTTTCAAATTTATAGAAAATAGATGTTGATGTACATATTGTCAATGTCCAAATTGTATCTCAGTTATATATCCATCGTAATTCGAGTAACAATGCTTTGGCTTTAGATTTGATATATTTTAAAAATTGAGGAAACCTGTCTGACTTGTTTCTAACGCTGAACCTGACCCAGTCTGAGACAGATATCGTTTGCAATATCACACACTTCGTTACACTGATAATTTGTCGTGAACTCTGGAGGAATGGGTCTAGAAACAGAAACAATGACCCTCTCATCTTGGTAGGAACAGGGATAAGGAGGAATTCTCAAAAGGCTACTTGAGTGGGAGTTCTCTGCCCCACAGGTTTGTATATTAGTTAAATATTTGACGGGAAAGTGACTCAAAGATAATGATCTGCAGTTGGGAAAGTGGGACTGGGACCACACCTGTTTCTCAGTTCAACTGTGCCCCATTCCATTCAGCCCCTCAATCTGCGCTCAAAAGCAGTTGGAGACCACTTGCTCCTACGACCTGGTGCACAGAAACCGAGGTGACCATTCAGCCCCTGAATAGAGTCAGACATGATTTGGTGTGGATTGGAAAACGCTGTTGCGAAAAGAGTGCGTGTTACTGTGAAACAGTCCCCTCCTCTCTCTTTACAAAAGTTTCCTGGTTCCATTTATTGGTCATGGTGTAGACCTAGATTTAAGGTGAATAATTCCCCCATACTGTAGCCAGATAGTGATCACAAAATCCTCTCGTGCCGACGGTCACTCTCCTCTGTGAGAAGGAAACACCACACACATACAGCGTGACCTTTTGACATCAACGAAATATATGAACACCAGAAGTGAATGACTGGCCCTGATAACAAGGCAGTATTTGACTGATGCTAGTATCAAGGTACCTGAAGAAAATGGAACTTTGACCTCTCTCATCTAATTTAGGAAAAGCCAGGAAAAAAGGATGCTATTGATCCATCGTGTCTGCACCAGCTCCGAAAAGAGTTGTCCAGCAAGCTCAATTCTCCAATCGTATCTCTGTGTCCCTCTAAATTTATCACACACCTGATACAGCAGTTTACCAACATTCAACTCAATAAGCTTTTTCCAGCACTTCAATTTTACTAATTCTAAATTTTCTGAAGTTCCCCACTTTCGCAGTCACCCTGTTCTCTAATTCTTTCCAAAAGATTTTCTGTTGCTTCTTCTGTTTGACAGAATCAATGTGTTCACCTCACTGGACAGAGATGGCCTCTGTCACAACATAAATGCGTGAGAGGATGGGACTCTGGCATAATGGATAAGGCCCCCATTCCTGCCTGGGAAGTTCCTGAATCAAAATGGTTGATGGGCATTTTGAGTGCAGTCCTCTCCCTGGTGTGAGACTGCACAGCTCTGTGACCTCCACACTGTTGAAATAACCTGGCTTCGCTCTTTGCACCTGGGAAAGGTATACCATTGGGAAATATTTGTGCAAATCTCAGAAAGGACAGTGCAGTGCCCTGCCCCACCCTGCACGGTCTCTGCAGACCCAGATACACTATAAAATCTATCCCCGTACCTTGCACAGAATAGGAACACCAGGCCCTCTGGTCTCCCTGAATGAATGCAGCAGCTGACAACACAAATCCAAGAAAACCATCCAGAGAACCTACACTGACTTTCCAATGTCAGGAGCAAGTCAATACTTACATATATGGCACACCCACTAATGTATAAAATGCCTATCTCCCCTCTGTTCCTATTCCTGGATGATAAACTGTTACATTTCTGTGCCATCCCTGAAATATGAATACTTCTGCTCTCCATGGAAATAGTTGACAATGTAACTGCACAATTTTCTTAACCTCAGTCACGATAACAGGAACACCACCACTGATGGTGGAGATGCTGGGGAGGTGATGGTCTAGCGGTGTTTTCTCCACACTATAAATTCTGAGATTTCCACAAATATTTCCCAATGATAATGACCCAAACCCGGACTTCAATCCCGCCACAGCAGATGGTGGTATTTCAATTCAATAAAATATTTGTAATTAACATTCTAATGAAATATTGATGGTTGTCAAAACTAAGAACATCTGGCACACTAGTGTCCTTCAGGGAAGGAAATTTGCTATTTTCACTGGTCTGGCCTACATGTGGTTCCAGACCTTCAATAATGGTAGACTCAAATGCCCTTTGAATTGGCCAAGTCAGCCAGTCAGTTATAACACTACAAGGTCTCAAATAAGTGTAACCAGACCGACTGAAGCGCTGCCAGTCTACAGCACGTCGAAGTGCAGTGGTTCAGAGAGGCAGTTCCCCAGACCTTCTCAAAGGCAACTCGAAAAGAGTAATAAGTGCTGGCCCAGCACCAACAACCATGTCCCATTAATGAAGAAAAGAAAATGACCACACCGGAGATGGAGAGATAGATGCGACAGAACTCACTTAAAACAAGGGCTTGGCTATATACCAACATGGGCATGATACTCAGGAATATAGGAAAAGGTGAAAAATAAATGAAAATTGACTCGCAATTTATTTCCATACCAGCTGATTATCCACAGTCCCTTTGTCTTTTTTTTTTCCTATGTCCCTATTTTTGCAAATATTCAACACAATCCTCCACACGCATTACACTATTTCCCAGTTGCTTCCACATCTAATGCATGCTGAGTGAACTCAAAATGATAACTCTGTTTTTCTCTCGACAAAGGCTACCAAACGTGCTCCGTTTCTCCAGCACTCGGTTTTTTGTTTGTTTCAGAATTTCAGTATTTTTCTTTGTTTGATTTAACATTTTATTTTCTGTTATTGACATTGGCCCATCGAGTCTACACTGACCCTCTGCAGAGCATAGTACCCAGACTCATCCTCCTTTCCTGCATTTCCCATGGCTAACCCGCCCTCTGCCCTGTTCCTTGGTCTCCAATTCCTATCACACCCAGCAGCACATGGCGGATATTTTAGCATGGATCATCTACTGAACCTGTGTACACTGTGGGAGGATACTGAACCTGTTAGAGGTGTACAAGAGCATGAGGGGTACGAGCAGAGTGAATACTGAGCAGCTGTTCCCCTGTGCCAAAGGGTTAAAAATAAGGGAGAACACGTTTAAATTGAAAGGCCAGACACTAACAGAGGATTTGTTGAATCTGTTTGAATCTGGACGATGGTTTGTGTCTAGAATGCATTGCCTGAGAGGGTGGATAAGGAAGGAAACTTCACAAACTATATAAAGCACTTGTATCAGCACTGGATGGTGCAGACTCGATGGGCCTTGTCTTCAATACATGATTTTATGTGGTGGCAGCCATGAAAGCTCTGATATTTTCTGAAGCAGCAACCCAAGAGACTTGTTGGTTTGTTCCATCGAAATGTGCTCAGTAAGCGACGAGATTACAAACCAGGAACATCCCATGGAGTATCAGTACTTACTCCAACTAGGACAGTCCAGAAGTCGCTGAAAACATCCATGTTAATTCACATGCTCAGTGCAAGAATCGTCCAATGATGGCATCAGCATTATTTCAGCTATTTGACCCCATTATTTTAAGGACACCCATAACATAGAAACAGGCTTCGGTTCATTATTATATAGACTTCTCGTGTAAGATTGCTATTTCTCTGAAGAATACTAAATACTTTCTCACATATTGACAAAGAGTTTGTTTTCCTGCGAGCTGCTCATCACAGCATGGCGGCTTGTGTAACACTCCATCCACCAGCAGTAATATTTACTCACTGTTAAACCAGCACATGAGATGCGCAGCTGGCACTCGTTCTCAACAGCCACGTGGATGGACTAACCCCAACTGGACTGGAACGTCTCAAGGGCAATTAATACTTGTCTAGCTCCATTAAAATCCCAAATGAACTAAAAAGACAATTCGATTTTCCAATAATTATTAAACAATGAGTACATCTTATTGATCTGATGAGTTCATCACTGTCGTTGAAGTTATGTGATCTATTTCTATGAAACCACATCGTGAATGTACTGAAAGAACAAAAGCTCAGGTCACAGACACAAGGTAACACAGCATTTAAACGCAAAATGCCAGGGAATAGTAAGGCATAGATCTTCAGGAAACTGGAAATACTTAGTTTGGTGTTTTTTGTCTGTCATAGATGTTATTGGGCTGAAAGGCCGGTTTCTATGCTATATGGGTCTATTACTTTATTTGCTAGAAACAGAGAATGAAGTCTCACTATTTCCATAGCTTGTGGGCATCAAATAGTGAGTAATACAATCTCCAAGGGCACAGAGGATTTGAAGATATATCATTCTCCCTTCACTATCAAATGGTTAAGAACCCCGTTTCTTTCTTTGTCACATACCTGTTACTGTTCCCGCACCACAAGAACCCCTGGGGTTTATCAGCAAATTAAACGCTGGCAATAGAATGCTGGCCTTGGTAATGAAACACACCTCACACGAACAACTGAAAGAAATCAACTGTATTAAAGTTATTCATTCGACATAATCTGATTTCTAAAGCAGTTCCAAGCGTGGCTTTCCCTTTGTCCTATGCTCTTGACCCCTCTATAACATTATCAATCTTTCCTGCGTGCTTTTGAGTTCAGTTTAAAAGTCACATATGGAAAGCTGTGCCCAATAATCTGAAAGGAAAAGTCTTCATGTTCATGACAAGAGTGTCATTTTTTTTTCAGTATCTAAAGACAACAGAAATGTAGAAAGAAGCATCGAGTAAGGAATAAAACTAGCTCCGACATGCGATAAGGTCGTGGATGATCTGATTGTAACCTCAGTCAAACATTCCTTCTTCGCCCTTACAATGTTAGTGTGTCATTTTTGGTCAAGAACCTGCCTGCCTCTGCCTTAAGAATATTTAATGACTTATTCTCCATTGCT